>NW_012029385.1:114762-308734 GCF_000956235.1 Wasmannia auropunctata | reverse complement strand
CCCCCCCCCCCTCCTCCATGTAATTATTTATCAGAATTTGACTGATCCCCTTCCTCCCCCAATTATGCTTACGTAATATATGGACGGCCCCTTAGTTTTATTATACATTTATTTAATTTATTATAAAAATTATAGAAAAAAATATAAAAAAGCGAAATAGTTTTCGAAATTAATACAATTTTCTTCTTATTGAATTTTTTATAATTAACATTTACATAGAAAAATGAAATACTTACGGATGCCATGTAATCGCAGAAAGCGCATTATTCGCCGAATACAAATAATCCTGAAGATATTCCTGTTGTTCTACTGTCTTGTATGCCACAATATCTGGTCCTGTGATTAAACTGTTGGAATATCTTGGGAAAGTTTTTAGCATTTTGTGCAACTTGGCGACATATTGTCCCAGCTCGCCACCAGATAAGTCACATCTCGTTTGGCATTCTGCAGCAAAAGAATTTTAAAACAAATTTTAAAATTAAATATTTTAAGTATATCTATATTTTTTAAACAGTATTATTTTTCAAATATTTTGCAATGATTAAAATGTGCAGTTTATATACTCTGCTTTTATCTAGTCCTATTTATTATTGTTTCAAAAAGGCATTTATAATTTTTGAAAAGCTTACCATATCCCAATTGCCAGCTAATGTTATAACCCATGCGATCGCAAAAAGAGAGAAGTTTTATTATATTCCTGGGATTGCTAGAATCCGTTTTCAATTCATTATCAATATAATGAGGAGAGATGCATGCGATTACGTCTAATCCGGCGTTCTTTGCCCATTGATACATAAGTGTCCATTGATTTCCTGTCAGATTCAAACATTCTGTTAATTTACAAATATTTTATGTCAAAATATATTTCGACCAAGGCAAAAATAGACTATTGAATTTTGGGTTAGCCTATTCTTATATCTTTTTATATAGAATATTCCAAGAAATCATCCAATTCTGTATATACTGTAATATTATACGCAAGCAGACTTTGCGTATAATATTTATATGTCAGGTAAGAAGCGTACTCTTCGTGTGCTTTATTAGATTGAGAAGGCGATATGTATATACTATACATATCGCCTTCTCAATCTGAATAAATATGATTCGACAGCTGATTCGCTGTCAGCGAATGCAATAATCTAAATATTACATCAGCGAACATTAACGCTTTCGCAACTCGTAACCGCGTACTATTATCTCAAAGCTTGTTACATTATAACATTCACTAGGCGCTCTTGCCATCAAAGCTAATGGACGCGCATATAACTACTAGTAACCGCAAAATAAATTAACGACATTAACATTATGCAATAGCATCCTCTTCCATTGACGTCCTTGCTATCCTTTCAATGCACTCATAGCGGTCAGACTCGTTAAACGATCATGAAACTGTCATATAAGTGACACGTGTATTACCAATATGAAGACATATTTTGTTAATAACTAAACTAAAAGATTTATAAAACTTATAAAGTTTTTCTTATTGTTTAATTTTTTAAGACATTATTTTTTTGCTAAAATTTTCTGGGTTTTACTAAAATCTACAGGGAAAAGAAGAGAGAAGAAAAAGGAATATATATACATATTTAACATTATATAATGTATATTATATAATGTATAATGTACAATGTATATTATATAATGTATAATGTATAATGTATAATGTATATTACCAAAATGCACGTCATTTGGATCATCCGTAATCTTGTGAGAATATACTTCAGAGTTGTAAAAATTGCTTTGTGGTCCTCCAAGGCGAATGTAAGCAGGTGCCAAGCTTTGCGCCAAATTCGTGCTTTTCTCGATATTTTTACTGAACAATTAATACGAATTGTAATACTAAATCTTTTTTTCTCACATAAATACACTATTATAATATGAAACAAGATATTTTCTTTTAAAGAAAAAATGGATAATTGTAATAAATAATTAATTAATATTTTATCGATATATTCATGTATTCTTTTCTTCTTTTTAAATACTTACATAAAATCATTGTACTGCAACGTTGTCGGATCCAAAGTAAAACTGAGAAATGCATCATCAGTTACCGCAATTGGTTTCTTAAAGTTTATATCAAGTATTAGATTTTCCGCGAGACAATTCGCGACAAAAGAGATTACTCGCAAAAGCAAGCAGATATATTGTCGATGATATTTCATTTTTCCAGAAGTGTTTTTCTGCTTTGTTTTTACACTCGATTCTTGTTCTTCATTTTATTTTATATATAAACAAATATGATATAACTGAAAACTGTTCTAGGCCTTATATATACATATTTTTATATGAAAAAAATTTATAATATTATAAGAAAGAATCTACACACAAAAAATATTTAATTCTGGTAATGTAAGAAATTACGAATTCACATATGCACATAATCGACACAACAATCTGAAAGACCTTTTCACGCGTACTAAAATTTCATATTCACTAAGGTCGCGTACATGGTTCTGCAATCATTTCACAATGAAGAATGCTTAGCTCATGTTTTGAAATTGGAATTTCATTGCGTTAACAGAATCAATAATGTGCAAACACAGCAAAAATGTTCAATTATGTTTTGATGGGATTCTTAAATTTACACGATAGGTTTGTTAATTTTTTAGTCTAATTGACTTTTAGCATTTATTTAAAATTGGACAAAATTGTTGTTTGATAATGTCACATTTAAATCTCCTTCAAGAAAGCAAATTCTTATAAACTTATAAACTATTAAGAAATTACAAATATTAATTCAATAATTTAATAAAGACAATTGCGCTTATATTAATTAAATAACACAATGGAAAGAAAAAACGCAAATAAAAGTCTAAATGCGATACAAGTTACAATCGTGTAATTATAGTAACTACAAATGTTGCAAAAGTTAAATAAGAAATGTTAAACGTTCAATTTTCTTGAGATTTTTTGCATTCGTTGAAAAACAAAAAAAAACATTCTTTAAGAATATAAGCGTAATTTTTGTTTAAAACAAAATTTTGTCAAGGAAGTATTCGGTATGATTAATAAAAAAGTAAAATATTTGGTTATTTTTGCTTTTTATTAATTTTCAACAAATATCTCGGATTAAGTCATCGCTAGAAAAAAACAAACACAAATTTTTACTCGAGCAGTAAGCGTCTCCTCTACTGGAATACATTTTCGTCGAGACACCCTGTATATCCTGCGAGAGTGTATACTTGTGTGGGTGAATGTTGGGTGGTCACTTAATCTCTAAGGTTTTTTTATATAATATATATAATATATATATCTAACAACAATATAATATTATCATCATTCGCCTCTTTCTCTTCCTTTTTTTACTTTGTTAATGTTACATAATACATTATTATATTCAACAATAAACTCGTTTGTATCATTCCTTTATCGATTAGGTTAGCCGCTACGCACTTCTACTTTATACAAGGGTTTTTATTTCTCCGCCATACATTGTCGTTTTTGCTTTGCTTCCTTTGTTCACGCGAGCTTCCTGTTCTTTTTTTTCAGCGTTCTCTTTTTCGTCTGCCGCAAAATAGTCCTCCGATTCGAGGATTCCAAAATCCCAGCTTTTCATAAAGTAAAGAATGTGAATGCTTGACAAATGGCAAGAAAAATAAGTGGTCTGACAATTAAATCCGTTTAGTCAAAATTTATTTTAATACAACGCATTTTCTTTCAAGTTAATATTACGCTTTTCGAAATAAGATTCTTTTCTGCATCACACTTATATCAGTTATGTTTTAATTATTAGAGGGATTCTTCGATTGAAATACTGTTGAAGATAAGTAAAACAGTGACACGCATGTATCTTGTTGCATATTTTTATCGTTTTTGTGCTCTATAAATTAACAAAAGAAATATCTTCAAATTTAATTGTCAGATCAATTTCAAAATTGAATAAACGCTTTAAAGAAAATATAAATAAATTTAATATATTTACAATTTCTTAACACAAAATTTTATAGTTGACGTTAAAATTAAGAAAACAAAATCTCGATCAATTAAAATTTAAATTGTATGAATAGCCAAGATTTATATTCCTTAGGATATATTCGATTTTTGATTTTACGACTAAAATTAATAATCACCATTAGGACAAAAATATAGAGAAAAAATTTAAAGATCTCTAAATTTAGCAAAGCACGAATTTATAAATCAAAGAGTTTATTCATAAATTTTAAGAGTCCAGGCAATCTTCAGATCATTCGCGACCTTCCATTCATTTTCCGAGCAAGCTTCGTGCGATTCTCGTTCACTCCTTCTCACATTCCACATTCGGTGTGTGTTGTTAAATTCCCCAAACAATTTTATTCTAAATCGTTCTTAATTTAAGGACATCTTTTCGCAGATATCTGCTTATAAAAGAAAAATAAGCTTAGATTTCAAGTTGTCATAGATATCTTAGAGAATAGATTAGAATTCAAGCTTTATTCTTTATTATCTTTGTCATTATTTCTTCCAACTGATCCTTTCATTACTTTCTGAGGTGTTTAACTTTGTTTTATAAAGATGTTTCAGATCTGCGAAAAGTTGTCGTATAAGTTTTCAAATTTTTCGCTGTTAATCCTAGAACCCTAATTATTTCCAATAATGACAAATATAATTATTAAAATATTATTTTGTGTTTTGATATATATTATATTATTAAAATATTAATTTATAACTAAATTATAATTTCTTAAATTGTGTTTATAATTAAATTGTCAAGTAGTTTTACATGAATCAAAGTTAGTAGTCTAAAGTTAGCAGTATTAAGGTTCCAGGATTGAATTGATTGTAATTTATTTAAGCACTCGTTCGATAATAGTAATTGTAGGCATCAACAGTATTGCTTCTTGGTTTAACGAAATCACGAAGAGTCTGGTCCGCAACAATATCGAACGTACGCTATCGTCAAGAACAAATATGACGATTAATATAAAATAAGATAGAAAGTTCTATTTAGATCATCGACAGATTTTCATGTCAATATTTCAATCTATTGGATCATACTTTTCAATTGTATAGAAGTGTTTGTCGAAAAGAAAGCTAAATTTAACTTTGATAATTGAAATAAGAACAATTGATAAAATTAAAATTTTCTTCAGCATTATTCCTCATTATTCTCAATATTTATTTCTTTTGCATAAATTAAATTTGCTTATTAAATAAATTTTTCCAATTTTTTTATTCTACAAGTATGATAATTTGTTTTTTATAGTGCTCCAATAGATTAATATAAGATAGAATATAATAATATCCATGTTAAAACAGTAAAACGTTAGATAAATTTTAATTTAAAAAAAATTCACACAATCTTCATATATTTGAATTAGCGCGAGAAAAAGTTTATACAATATTATAAAACTCTTGCAATTAATCTAACGCATATAAAGAAAACATTAATATTAATAAATGCGATTGTTTAATATAATAACAACAATATACAAAGATCTCCAATCAATGGCACTTTTTTCTGCGCACAAATTCTGTCATTCAATCAATTTTTTTCTTTATTAAAAATGTCAAATCAATAATATACATTTTTTCATGAACTAAATAAGGCTAATTAATTTTGAAAATTTACTTTTAAAGTTATTTATCGTTAGGTGACATTTATTATTTTAAGACTGTGAATAAAATAACGTCTCGTTAAACTTTCAATATTCAAAATTGACTGGAGAATCTGCAAGTAAAAAGACACAATTGATTTTGAATGCCTTGTATGTAATTCTTGCGACAATAACTCCTTTCCATAAACATCGCACAAGTTCGCTCGGACATGTTGGTATAACGAATCATTGCTAACTCGAATGGCAGTCGAAAATGCGGAGTCTTTTTAACGCTCTTTCTTTCGAATTCATTCACAAAGTTTTCTCTCTCTCTCTCTTTCACTCTCCCTCTCTTTCATTTCCATGAATATCCCTCAGCACTCTCTTGTGTATAAAGCTAAAGTCTACCTACTTAACCACATATGGTTTTAACTTCCTTCTTAATAATGTATCTTGCTTAACGCCTAACTTCTCTAACCACAGATGTCCTCGAACTATCGCATTTCTCCTCGTCAATGCTTCAGAAAGAAAATTAAAAACAACAATACTTGCTCAAATAGTGGAAAAGTAACTTTTAAGTTACAAATAATGTAAAGAAATGATCACATGAATATATTCGACATAAATCACCTATATGTCGACTTGAGTTATTTGTAAGCTGAAATATATCAAATTCACAAAACGCTCGAATATCTATTATTGTTTTTACTTGTTATTCCAGAATGATTTTTCAAAGGAAACACGATAATTCGAGGACAACTTGTACGCAATGATCATCGTCGTCATCACTTTTCGCGATGTGAGCGATCGTAATAGTAATCGATTAACGTTAAGTTATCATTATTACTTTATAATGCGTTGTGTCGTTGTCTCTGAATAGCCAAGTCGGTGTTCACGAATTTCTCGATGTTCCTCGAGATCGTGCGCTAATCATCGATTTGAACAATAATTATTTTGCGAATAATATTTCTTGCGATACTGGATACAAGATTAATATTTAACTTAGCTCGATTTCAAGCAAAGCTAAAAATTTCAAGGTAACCGAATTTAATAACTGGGAATTCTCGAGTCCAAGAATTCGAGGATCTATATGAATCCTAAGATGACGCGAATATCTAATAGTTCAACAATCTACACTTTCAAAGGTGTAAGAATTCACAGACCCAAGAATTCATAAATTAATTCGCAAATTAATGTTATCTACCAGGATCTACATATCTAAATATCTACAAGGCTTCCTCTCTATAATCTAAAGGATATCTAGGAACTTTTTCATAAATATAAACGTCTCGAGGAAGTGAGAAACCCGTCCATATTGTAATTTTTCTTTTTTATCGTATTCGCTCTCGGTTGCGATTTTACGATAAAACCATCATTGTAAAAACGATAACGAGTTAAGATGTAGGTCGAGATGTCCATAGAAATTTTTATGTACATGGAAAAAACATAACGTTTGCCGCCTTGATTCTCAAAATTTTCGGCGCTATTTGGGCTTAACGAGGTCATTCCTTTCTTTAGGAATTATTACTGTTTTCCTACCCTCTCAATAAGGTTTTCTCGATTATCAAGTAGTCAAGCAGGATCGATACTAGTCGCACGAAGAAGATGGAGGAACGGAAGTTGAATTTGTGATTTAGAAAACTCGAGTCTTCGTAAACATTGAAACTTGAAATTTGTTCAAAAGAGCTCTTGTCACTTTCCGAATAGAATAATGAAATAATTCAATTTTGTCGAGTTAATATTGATCAGTATTATTTTTCTTGTTAAAGTTTGTGATATTAAAATTAAATCGTAGAATTTTGAAGTTCTTGATTTTTGAGATGTAAATCATTATAGATGAATCTTTAACACGGATGTAATGTGAATTAAGTTTATTCGAATTTCTTTGCCGTTCCATTTCTCTCCTCCCTACTTATTTTTTTCTCAGACCGACCGATCACGTTTGAGATTTACCCGTTCTATTGTCAATCCACGATTGACGCCGAGTATCTTTTAAAACGATTTAACATTGAAGAAAATCGATTCGAGAAATTGATCGAGCGATCAACGAGATGTTGTGGTCTACGATCGGTGAAGAGGAGTTAATTCGTGACTTCAACGACACTTCTTGACTGCTGAAGTTAAACACGATTTGTATTTAGCCTAAATACAATGTAGAAAATTTGAATATCACCGTGTAACGTAAATAGACAAGTATAGAAAGCAGCAGCGTATTATATTCTTCTTTTTTTTTTGTAGAAAGTAGAAAGGAACACGCCCGCTTCGTTCTATTACTTGCCTATCCTGATTATATGTATAAACCGTAATTTAGATTATTCTATGTCTACACTACTCACAGATACTAATAAACGTTTGTACTAAATACAATGCATTGTTAACCAAATTTCTCGTATCGTCTACATAATCAATCTGTGTTTATGTGTTCCCTCGAAGTGCGACAGTCGCGAAGTGAGACAAAAACTAACTTCGCTTCACGGTAGATCAGCCGATAGATCGATCGGTATATTATAGATAAACATTCGATATGCCGAGACGCGTCATGTGCCCCTGGCATTATTTCGAGAGCGGTTATTCCTCATGTGAAAATCTATAAAACACAAATCTCATCGCGCATTTCTTCTTCTTTGACATATATGTATGTATATATATCACGTGCCACGTGCCACGCGAAATTGGCTTAGGGTGGCTGAAGGGAAAAGGAGTGAAAGTTAGATTCTTTAATGTATGGAAAGTTATGCACTCGTCGTAAGTACGACATGTTGCACAGCACGCACAGGAGACAAACATAAAAATGATTTGAGCAAGTCCGAGAGCATTTTAGAGATGCAAATATGATTGTAAAAAAAGATATATGTTTCTTTTTTTTTTTCGAAAAATGCTATGAACTAGTGATTAAATATAAGAGATCATAAATAATAATTATTGCATTTAAATTAATAAGATTTTTTAAACACATAAAGTATTAAGAATCGCGTTAAAAATATAATTAGTATTAGGGATAGATAATAGGAAATTTAAAATAACAGCGATAGTAGTTATGTGCGTTTAATAAAAATCTATTCTATAAAGATCTAAAGCATTGAGTTTAGTTTTGATTTAAAGTAAAGAAACTTAATAATTCATTTAAAAGATATATTCTAAATTAAGAGGAATAAATAATACATTAAAGATCAAACAGATTGGATGTTAAATTAACAATGATTAGGTCGTTTTAAATAATAAAGATTTAACATATATATATTTTAACATAATAGTTTCTAAGTTTCTCATTTTTTCAATGTGAGCGTTTTTCTTAGTCTCTACGTTCTCAATTTATAATAGTTATAATTGTATATGGGATAAATAATAGTTACAATTGAAAATGGAGCAATAAGTAAAGAGAGAGACTCAAGTTAGTAATGTGATTATATGCATCAGAATCATAGAAGATTTTTTTTCATTTTCGCTGATAATCATACATTAAGCTGTCGTGCGGAAAATTCCTCGAGTTGCAGAAACTTTCCGACGATTTTTCTCATTAGCGACATGGCAACGAGCATTTTTTATTATCCCTAAACAATATAATTTATAATTTAACTGTAAAAATTTTTTGCTTATAACTTATAAAAATTTTTCATTTAATTCATTCAATTCTCAAAGAAATTATTTTATTTCTTAGTTTTTACCTTACAAAAGAAAATTAAAGAAGAAATATTTACATTTTTGTTAGTAGTGATAAGTATATAAAGCTATAATAAAGTAATAAATAAACATAATAAGATATAATTAATATAATAATAATAATAGGAACATTAAAAGATTTGTTTACAATGACTTATTTAAAAATCGCAAAATAACAATTTCTCATATTGTTTAGGGTTAATGTTGATTAAGAAACAACAACGACACACGACATTAGTCAGCGATAACATCGAATATGCGATGTTCTTTGGCTTTACATGCCATTACATTTTGCTTCATATTTTCGTCTATTTTACTACATAGATTAAGTATAGAAGAGAGAAGTAGGGTGCAACGCAACGTACATATATACGCGTTACACGTAAGTAATTACATCGTAAGTGACACTACGGAAAAATTACAAAGAGATAGCTAAATATCCGATCAAGAGAAAATTACGTCATATTGCGTCTTATCTCCAATGGAATTGAGAGCACATCACTTTTTCATTGAAACAATGAAGTTTCGATGCAAGCGAGATATTGTCGTCTTCGGGATTCCATTTCTTTACAATCATTTCAAAATTAGTTATGAAATTACACTGACTTGTATTTTGCCTTCTTTTAGAATTTTATAAATCTTATTATTATCTTGACATAATGTATAATGTGATTTTACTTATTTGATAAGTTAATAATTAATTTATAATTTTTTGATAAGAACTAAATAATATAATTAGTTTTTATTTTTGTAAAGAAGAGTGAAATAGTATCTCGAAGATGAAAACAATTTTTTGTTGCTTCGAAGGATAAATGGCAAATGCATCAATCAATTTTACAAAATTAAACTTTGCAAATATTTGATGCAAGAAGTTTAGATTTAGATTTTCTGACTTACTTAATTATATATTAGTATAAAATTACTATTAATCATGTTGAATTTAATAAATAAGCAAAGTTTTTATATATGTAAAATGGCACTGTTCACAACAGCATGATATGCCTCAGATATATGTCTTTGAAATCAAAATTAAATAAAGTAACAAAGGAAACCACGTCAGAAGGAAAAAAGGATTATAGAAAGAAATTAGCATTTTTAAATAACATATACATTTGCATCAATCCGAAAATCAGATTAACACAAGTACGATAATTAATCGATGCATTTCACTTGTCAGTTTGACGTCCTTCGTGTCCTTTGGATAGCAAGAACAACATCGTTACAACGAAGAGCACATGCATTTCACATACAACATTTTAACTAATATGGGAATCAGAAGTCATGAATTGTGGAACATTTAACCTAGCTTTTTCAAATCAAATCATTCTTCAATTAATACGAATTATCTTTTTTTTTCTTGCTGAAAATGAATAAGTTACTGTCTCATATCATGTTTCAAAGATTACAAATTAATAGTTACAATTAAAAATATATATAAAGTTGAATAAAACATTGAGTTTTAGAAAAATAGAGAGACAGAGATTTGCTTATTATTTTATTAACATTGATTCCCATATATTTAAACGTGCTACGTAGAGACACATCAAAAGTTTTCTAGAGTAACAGCAGCTAATAGAGAGATTAGTACAAAGATTAATGCAGGACTATTACGATTATAAGAGGATAAGTCGCGATAAGTGAGACGAGAGAAAGCGATTAAGCAAAATATTTTACGTCACTGTTAATTGCTGCATTTAAGTGGCCATTACAATTAAGTAGACCAGGATAACGTTTCAGTCATGTTGAACCTGTCTACTTCTTGCTAAAAGAGTTAAATTATTGGGTGTCAATGTTTTTAGCTATAATCCGCTTTTAATTGTAGATTAAAGTTTGTTCCGGAGAACATTCCTGGTCCTTTAAATGTGTTGCCATATTTCTTTGTACAAGCGAGAGCATTAATCTCAAGATTTGAAAGTTTATTAATGTCCAGATATTGGAATTTTTCAATACGTACATTATTAGAGAGCAAAAGTTTATAATAATTATCAAATATAATTAAATGCAACATTGGTTAGTTTATTGAATCTAAATATTTTAATATTGACTACTATATTAATTTATTTTCTATATTTTTGAATGTTGAGAATCACTCAAATAATATTAAAATTTTGTCGATTGTAAAAATGGAAAAATATAAAAAAAATGATAATTGTAAAAAATTAAAGTCTTATATAAATTGATATATCAGAAATCGTTAATGCTCCCTCTTGCATAGATCTTAATTTGTGGATATATTTGACTTACACATCTACAACAGATAAATACTGCGTATATTGAAAATTATACGAGAAAACGTATGCATATATCTTCAGTAAGTCGATTTATATTCAGTAATTGACTTTGAGTATAACATCGCTTTGGATATAATCTGAACGGCGGGGTACATCGTGAGGCTGTTCGAAGAGTACAGCAACGGTGTCATCGCACCAACGGTGTCAATGCCCTAATTAAAAACTCATAACTACGAAACTATGATGGTAACTCGAGAAATTAAATCAAATGTTAAAAAATGTAAAAAATTTGCAAATAAACAATTTCCGTATGAATTTAAAGAATATATTTATTTATAAAATATTTGTATATAAGTTTGTATTATAATATGTGAGAATTGTAACTCTGAATCTACATTTTGAAATGTTTTTTTAGAAAAAAATTAAGATTTTTTTATAATGTACCTAATATTAATAATTTGTTGATTCAATGAAATAGGAATGAAATAGGAATTTTTAAATCTTTTGTTTGCAGTTATGAGAATTAATCAGGATGATTAAACACGCAAGATGATTTACAGGAAATAGCGTAAAATTCGGCCGAGGCCGGATCTTCGAAAATGACCTCGTCGTTCATTTATCTTTCTAACTCTGATAACAAAATATATATATATATATGTATGTATATATTTGTGTGTATTTATATATTTTTTTCTTCTTTGATTATATTAATCCATATCCTAAAATTAAGAAATTGACGATGAGTATTTAAAATATCTTTTAAAATATAGTTGTAAAGGAAAATGTTATAATAGCAATAATGCAAAAATGATATAATGTTCTATTTTATTAATTCTATAATGATAATAAATACTTATAATAATAATAATTATTATTAATATAAATGTTTAAATAATATTAATGCTAATAATATTACGAAAATAGATTTATAAATAGGATTAATAATAGATTAATAAAATAAAATAGAGAATTAGATAAAAGATAGATTTAAAAAATAGGATTATAATTTATAATTGCTATTGTTTATCTCGTATTTTATACAATAGACTTTAAAACCTTATATACTTCTCGCAAATTTTTGCGAATAAATAAAATATAATATGTCAGAAACCATCTGTGAACGAAGCGTATGACGATGGGTTCAACTTCTTCGAGATTGTATTAGAGAGGTTTCGATATTGATTATGCCGTTTGGGATTAATTGTGGAACGAATTACCCGTTACAGGGTAATTTTCGAAGATCTTCAGCCAGACAGATAGTTACACGAGAGCGATAAGCTACGCGACGAAGAAGATCAGCCAGCCAGCGACATTGATAAAGAAGAAGACACGATAAGCGGAGCAGAAATTTCACATGCACATCGATAGACAGATGAAAGATTACACATCGAGTACACTTTGCAAAACATATTGCAAAAAAAAAATTTTTTGGTTTTTTTCCGCATCCTGGATATATTAGTCGATCGTCTCCTTGATTCTCGTGCGTGAATCGTTGGAGGTTTGGTTGTCAGACGAGAGATCATTTCTTTTCTGCGTAACTTCATAGAGAAACACAAAGATAATCGTAGTAGCAGATAGACACAGAATGTTTATAAAATAATGGTTCAAATCGATACATTGAATAGAATATATTAAACCAAGAAAAATTGTCGCAGTCAACATATTAGCTGTTTTTGTAAACTAGTAATGTAATACTTTCCACACGTTGTATGTTTTTTGGAAATAGTATGTTTGCAGATTTTTTTATTGAGATTTTTCTACTTGGTTTAACAAGTTCTTTTAATATATTATTTTGAACCATTATCTTTTTTAAATATTCTATATAGACATAGAATATTTAGTTTAGTAAAAATAAGAATAATGAAGATTCAATTTATACATGATTGTGAAAAATGTATAGAGAAAACTTGATTAATTTTATGATCCCATATACGCAGCTAATTTGTAATACATTCTTCATTTGATTTACGAAATTACATATTAACATTTAATATATAAGATAAGAAATATATAATGAAATATATATTACGTTATTATATTATTACAAAGTAAATCAGTTAATTAAAAATAATAATTAAAATAAAACAATAATTAAAACAAATAAAAAGTTTGCATATAGATTATTTTATTATTAGAAATATAATAAAATAAAATTTTCTATAAAAAAGTAATTTCAGAATCTGATCGATTTTAATTTTTATCATAAACATAACTATTTAGATAATACAATTGCTCAACACCATCCCTTAAGTACAAATTGAATTTCTCCAAGAGTAATTAATTTATTTTTGTTTCTAATTTATGATTTTTCTCAATAATGTCTGCCGATTAAAACGCGATTTTGAAGATCACAAATCAAATTTTCTGGTAAAGTTTTGGTTTGAACCTATGAAAATCCTCATCCATTTTCCAGCAAGATCGAAAGAAGAACGAGGATAAGTCAAATGCTGAAAGAAAAGTTTTTGGTTTGTTTTTCGTGAGCAAACAGCTGCAGAGTCGCATCGGATGGTGGAGTTTCTTGCTCTGAAAACCGAGAAAGAGAGAGAGAGAGAGAGAGAGAAAGGGAGGGCAGGAAGGGAGAGATAGTAGGGAGAGAAAGGAAAAGTCGAGTTGGAAAGGACAAAACTGAGAAGAAGAAAAAGGAAGGCAGCACGTTGTCAGCGATTTTTGCAGAACTTTCGGTCGTCACCGAACTTGGCGAACTTCAAAGGCGGTTCTGCTCTTTCCGCGAATTACGGCAGAAAGTTCGCGGTTTTTTTACGATAAAAGTGTGGAATAAATGCAGTCAGCGAAACGCTCTGTTTGCGTTCACTGAATATTGCTATTTGTTCGACGATAATTAATCCTTGGATAACGGTGTCTAAGTCTTTTCAATTTCAGACGAGATTAATGATGTTTGTACAAATTTTTTGTAGAGAAATAAAATGTATATAATAATAAAATTTATAAATATATAATAAATATAATATAATTTATATGTTTGCTTTTATTATTTAAGTTTATTTTATAAATATTTTAAGAGACATCAAAGTATTTAGAAAATATGATAAAATAAAATCTCATAAATACATTAAATTTATTTTAAAATGATTTTAGAAGTTTTAATATGAATTTTTTAACAATCCCGAACTTTGCTTAAAAAACATTCTTGCGCATAATTTTGACGGAGTTACGTACAACACCTTGCAAGGTATTTGCAAAATAAGCACAATCACTGATATTCTCCTTTACAATATTGTGTGTTGCGAAAAAAGTTACAAAAACTTTATCCCCTGAACAACGAAATGGATATTAAAAATACGTAGAAGAATAAATTAAATTATATTTTATAAAATTGACGGTGTATTTTCAGAAACTTTGTACAAGAATAGAATAGCACATATATTTAAAAAATGATCCTTAAATTATATATAAAATTATTATACAAATAAAAAATATAACTATGGTACATAAATAAATAATACAGATAAAACATAATATAAATATTAATTACAAAATAAACATAAAGTAGAAAAATTTCCGAAATTTGAAGTTTTTTTAGCGATAGAAGGTCAAATAGTTGAGTTTATAAACTGTAATAACAGTAAAAGAAAGAAGATAAAAGATGAGTTTAAGAGCAAATGAACAGAGATTTGAAGTAATCATATTTCTAGAATAATAATTTAATGATTATTTAATTATAAATTGATAGAGTGACGTCCAATTGATTCGCAATCATTTTCAATCGTGTGCTCTACCACTAATTTTGTTAAACTTGTTAACTTCAGTCTTTCAAGCTTTAAAATCCAATTTATCAGACAAAAATTTATTTATAAGATAATTATTTTAAAAAACTTAATTTTAAATTATGTAATTAAAATTTGTAATAACATTCAATTATCAAGCTATTTTGTGGAGTAATTTAGAAAAATATTTGTAAAATTAATCCACGAAGCCAATCAATAAATAAAAAAAAGTTAATTAAAGAGAACAAGTATATAGGTACTATAATATTCTACATTAGATAATTTTGATCTGACCTCTGTCAGCGGTAAAACCAATTTATCACTTTATTATTATTATTTATTGTTTATGAATTGAATGTATTACTAATTCATTTTATCATTACCCTGCCATTCGAGGGTTAAGAAAATGTTAGGCGTATATGAATTTAACACGTCCAAATAAAAAAATACATTTCTCTGTTTCCCGTACAAAAATGGTATTACAATATACTAAATGTCTTTTTTCTTCTCATTTTTTTGTCTGCGCTTTTATCTTTATCTGTATACCAACTCCCATATATATGTGTATATATGTATATTATTATAGATAATTAAAAAATTAAATGTAAAATCTTTCATATATAAACAAAATCAGTGAGAATAACACAAATTTAAACTTTTTTACTTGCGTTTAATGACATAAGAATATAATTTTTGAAAATCTTGAGAATCTCTAATAACATTTTATCATAAAATTTAAAATTTGTCTTAAAATATAAAAATATCTTTAAATATCTTAACATTAACAACAAAACAGGTAACTAGAACTCACAATAGAAACGTCTAATAACGAGTATAAATGTAGTTGATGTAACACAATAAAAATTATGTTTTTTGTTATGTTAAACCGTTCATAATAAATTATTTAAAAATATAGAGTAAATCTATTATATTTAAAATCTAGAAAAGCAACACAAGAAGCCAATAATCTAATTAATTTACAATTAACTTATAACTGATTTTTATTTTTTCTGTTTTCTGAATTTAATAAAATGTTTATCCATATTGATGTCATGTTTTTCATTATTACTATTTGTCTTCTTAAATTAGCATTCTCATTTAGTTTTTGAACGAATGGCAGAGCGAGGAGACTAGCAATTGTCATTAGTCACATTTCGTGATGATTTTACCGTAACGCTCGATGTGTTCGTCTTTAAGTATGAATTTTTAATAATCATAGTAGCATTACTAATAATAACGATAACAATAATAAGAACCTCCTTCATCACTATTTTCTCTCTCTTCTCTCCTTATTATATTAAAGCAGTCGTCGAACGAACTTCTATCAACTACATAACTCAGCTACAATTGTTATTATTTTTTCACTATCCGAAAAATCTTTCCTAAAAACTTAACGTGCTAACATACGTTTCTTTTTTTTGCTTCTTTCATCTTTTTCTCTATTTATGTTTATATATATATATATATATATATGTATATATGTGTATATATTATATATATATATATATATATATACATATATAAACTTTATCGTTATTGTTTGTAACGAGCGAGAGAAGCTAAATATCCCGCCTTGCACCTTGCGTTTTCGAGCACGTGATATTTGCAAGTGTGTATCTATCTCGAGAGTCGTATGCTGCACGACCAGATAGCGCGGCATTATGTATAATTAAATTTTTATTTCTAAGAAAAGAGATTAGCATTCAACTATAAAACATCGACTGCTAGCGGAGAATTAAAATATGTTAGTTAAAACCACAAAAAAATTTGTTTGTTAGCAAATTTTGTTTTCATTCTACTACCATATAATTATTTCTGTCAATTTTGCACATACTTTAGATCAGATTGGTAGATTAAAATAATTTATAATCTATTATCAACAAGTGTGAACTTAAACGTACTAGATGCATGAATATTTAGCTTTGATATGTATGTTGCATATTTTGTCCATTCAGTACTTTCTACTTCCTGTATAAATTATGAAAAGACAATATGTAACGTTGTTGTGAAACTGTAGTAAATATAACAATAGTATACATAGTAGTCATAATAATTGTGTGTGTAAGTGTAATAACAGTGATATAACTGGGATATAAATCAGACGTTGGCTACAAAAAGTAAAAAATTTATATGGTCGTTAACGTTAGCATCGTCGATATAAGTTAATTAGCAGATTAGTCGACAGATGATAAAGTTTTGATAATTTTTTAAAAGATTGTTACTTCTTGATTTTTATAATCAATAGTCTCACTCTCGAATATTCGTTCATTAATTTTTACGTTCTTTTTTTATAATTTTAGATATTTTAATTTTGTGTTTTTCCCTTATATTAATTAATTTTGTATTATAATCTTGCGTTTGAGACCAATTTTTGGTTGGATTACTAGTTTTATTATGCACAATGTTACAACTTGCCTTTTATGTCATGATTTAAAGAGTTTATATAGCTAGCAACCCATGGTTTTACAGTTAAAAGCAGTGACAATTATTATATTAAATGAGAAGGATTTATAAATGTGATAGAAAAGAACATTAATTAAAATAAAGATAGTTAGTCAGACTATAAGTGTTGTAGCAATATAAAGCATAGTATAGTTTCTGTACTACGACGCATTCATTGGAGCTGTTAATTGACCATCTAATAGGGAAGTTTCGAGGTCCAATTGCTTCCGAAGTTTCTCATTTGAGCTCGATAACTATATCTGACTGACTTGCACACAGACCGCAGTAATATAATTGCACGCAGCAAGAAGCCAGTCACCTTCCCTGTTACGTATCTTTTATTTCCGGAAAAATAAAAGGTTAATTGATCACTGCATGAGTCATGCTTGTTACGTTCTAACTATGCAGAAGCCGTAATCGTACGATAATTGTAAGACTCTAAAAATGATCTTATGGTTACTGTAAGTAGTTTACTGGATATATCTGTGCCGAATGATTGTTAAATACGAAATTTAGAAAGCTTTAACGATTCTTCTGAAAACATTCCACAAATTTCCTGCCAAAGAAGTATTGTAAGACACCTATCTAATATATCCCTATCTGAGAATCAATTAACTTGTCTAAAACGTTCGTAGTACATGATCTTTAAAAATATAGAATAACTAGATATTCCATAAAATATCTAAATAAACAAATCATTAATACTAATAATAAGTAAAGAGTGAATGGTTAGTTCCTGTAATAATCAATAGTTAATTTTCAATCACCAAATTGCGCCAAAAATTCTCCGTATAACTATAGAATATCTAGACGAACTATAAATAGAAAATAACTCAGTATCCACAGTTGGATACTTCACTCGTCATACCAGATAATTGATTTGTTATAAACTATACTACATCTAAACACATTCTACAGAACACCTAATTATCCTATATAAAACAACATCACTTCACACTTCGTTTTAACTGCAACAATTACATAAAAAAATCACACTCTGGTCGAGTCAGCATTCTCTCTCTCTCTCTCTCTCTCTCTCTCTTTTTCCCTTTTTGTCTTCATCGTCGTTTACATCGTTTTTACCCCCTAAATTTTCCCTTCACGAACACCATCGACGATCGACAATATTTCAGTCATCTCTCCTTTTGGTTTTTACACAATTCTTTCGTCATATTGTTTGCTTTCAAATGAAATGAGATTAAACTTTTGGAATTCTAATTCTTTTCTGCGATATTTCGTTACGCGATCTTCATTCTTTCTAAAGACAATTGTGTCTGTACCTTTTTGTTTCGTGCTTCTCTTCAAGATAATTATTATGTCGATTATTTTGATGATTAATTTTATTTTTCTTCAATGTCGTCAATGCCTGGATCTCTTCGTTTTGCGCTGAAGAACATTAGGACGTCTGTCGAGAATTTCTCCCAAATTTATGGATTTTAAACTGAAGTTTATATCTCTTCGTTGTAGTAAATCGAGAGAATTGGTTCTTGTATTTTCTCAACAAGCATCTTTCAATCTCATTCTTTATTCTGTTGATTTATTTTGATTTTTTCCATTTACTGTATAAATATAACAGCATGCTCTGCTGTTTATTTAGTTCATTTACTTTTGTTGAAATATTTATAATATATATTTATTTAATGTTTTAGATTTATTGTTATGTTCCTAGTTTACGGATGATTTCTCTTTTGAATTTACTGGAAATAACTAGCGTTACCAGTAAATTACTAGCACCGATTATAATTAGATTTTAAAATTTCTTAAAAATCTTTTCCAGAATTAAATTCATTCTTAGATTTTAATTTTGTATGTTCAGTTAGTAATCTTCTTTTACTTCCAGTTATCAATACCAATTCAGTTATCAGATTTTAATAAAAAAATCACATCTTTTCCAAGTTTCAGCTTCTACTTTCTAATTTCTTGCATATCTTGCGTAAATTTAATATTTTCGATATTTCAAATATTTCATTCATATATCATTCAACTCTTTTGATAATCTTTTTTCTCTGCATAAAAGGTAATTCTTCTTTCATCACTAACTTCAAATCCGATGCAGGATAAAATCCTCGACAGGATCCTTTCGATTTTTGAAATTGCATCTAAATGTGACGGCAATGAAAAATCCTTTAGGAATCCTTTGAAAATCCTTGGGATATCTTCTGGCTCATTCTCGTCGTTCATTTTCGTTCACTTTAAGCAACGATCGACCAATCGACTGTTGGAATTGATCTCCGATTGATCGACACGACGATGGCGTTCCAATGTTGGTAACTCTACATATCAGTTTTCCTCTTTCTCGTTGCTTCGTTATCTCTTCCGCTACCCCTTTCTCCTTTGTTCCTCTGGGCAGCAGGGCGGATGCGAGCCCGACGACGACGTATGATATCGTTGTCATCTTTCTCGCGAACCGCGCGATGCAATAGGCTCATTGGAGGCTGCACTTACTTTCAATTTGTGACTTGATCTCGTTCACTTGCGTTTCTATCGTATTTCTCAGTTCTGAAACAGTCAAATATAATAATATGTTTAATAAAATATCAATAAAATCTAAAACAAAAAATAATAAGAGAAAAAGGCACAAGTTAACAAAAATTTTTAATTGAGAATGAAAACTTTTTGTGAAAAAAATATAAGATATAAAAAAAGAAAGAAACATATAAAAGAAAGAGAACAATCCTTATTGGAAGTGTCTTGATAGATAAAAATTTACAGTTGACAAAGTTATTTGTTTAAAAAAATTGTAATCCTCTTTCCAAAATTTAATTTTCGTAGAAGACATAAACATTTTTATCTTTTAAGTTTTATATCTCTTTTTCTTAAAGATAATTATACAGAAAACTTATTTTTTGCAAATTTCAATTCTTTACGTAATTCTGGTAAATTGAGTATGAAAGTGAATAAATAAAATTGTTGATATGAAATTTAAATGAAGTTAGAACACATTATAAAAGTACATTAATAATGTATTTTTGCAACTAAGAAAATGTCGCTGTATATTTCGCTTTAATGAGTAAAACAAAAATAATTTTTACTGAATCTCATAATTAGAATTTCTAAGAATTCTAAGATTTTATAAAAATTTAATGAAGGCATAATAAAATATGTACCATACATAATATGATGAAGGACAATTAATTAACGATATACATATATAAATATATATGAATCCAAATATTCGGGTAGTTGGCAGAGCTTGTGTTTCTGAATCTCTCTAGTGTTGCGGGGATTTAGAGTAATTTCCCTAAGGGCTTAGCTTGTTCTTTAAGCTACTATTATATATTAACACGATTCGACGTTTTCTCATAAAGATATAGTGATATAGAAAATAGTTGTAATGTTAGATTTGTATTTGCAAAATTAGAACATCTGTCAAATTTTGTAGCCAAAATTTTACCTCATATTTTGTGATCCATATGTACTTTGCCGAGTTTAATAGATGTAGTGTAAATATTCTAAGAAACATTTCATAGTTTGATCACGATGGCGATAACGATTTTGGATTTATTAAAAATAGCCATTATTTTTTCTTCTGAGATAATTTAATTTATCTCACTTTTACTTAATCTTGTCTTTTATGTTTCAAAGCGAGAAATTTATATCTTTATATATATTTATGTAATTTTGCAATAAATAACTAGCTTGAGATTAAATTTTCATGATTGTGAATAAATAAAATTCTTTTATTCTTAATCATAATTTAAAATTTATTGAGGCCTTGACATTTTTATAAAAAAAATTAGGTTTAGAATTATGCAAAACGTTGTAAGTGAAAGCTAATTTGACTGATAAAACGTTTCATTTTAAATATATCGAAATAATATTGCAAACATTACATACTAGTGAATTCGTCTTCATCTTCGGCTTCAGCTTCGGCCGCTAGTTCCTCCGGTGTCTTCTTCTTCCGCATCAGAGGGTTAGGCTCTTCCTGTGGCATTTCCTGTACCTCTTCTCTTTTCTTTATATTATACTGTAAATAAAAAATAATAATATCTCATCAAGCAAGATAGAGGAATTTATAATTTCTCTACCCGGTATATTGTATTAATTTGTTATACTACTTTATTATTTTATCATTATAATTATACACTGTAATCATATATATCTCATATAGTTAATATCTTTTTTATTTTACATTTTTTACAATAAATCATATATTTATTATCATATATCTTTATCACACAAATATTTATTTTATTGTATTAATTTATACTTTAACAAATAATTAATATCTCTCTCTTTTCTTTCTTGCCGCTCCCCCCCCCCTCTCTCTCTCTCTCTCTTTATTTGCTATTTAATACATCCAATTTATAACAAGCAGCGATGGTTCTCGCGTATTGATGCTTTGTATTCTTGGTACAATAATAAGCTCGATTGCGAAGCAAGCTGGACATAGCATGGCACAAGTGCCGTTGTCGCTGCGTGTATAGGAATATGCCTCATACACAAGTATTATCATTACCTGTGGGATACGTATATGTACGTTGTACTGCGCTGACCAAGGCCTCATTAATAATTGGTGCCTTTCAGTGAAATGATTTGTTGTGCTACGAATAATAGTGCATATTCGGCGTCGTGAATGCCTTTGTTCTCTCCAGATGAGTCGTTTTTAGAAAAAAACGCGTTATGTCCAATTATTTGCGATTCAAGAAAATAAGTAATAATTTGAAACCAATGATATGTAATGTATGTCTTATGTATAATATGTTGCGCACGTATTATAACTTATTACGCGATTTCTGTTACTATATACATCAGTTCGCTTAAGTATACATTAATTTTCTAGTAAAGGAGAATCGTTAGCACATCTCACAAACCTGTAAGTAATATGATAATTAGTTTGAACAAGATATATTTTTCTTCCCAACTTATAACAGTATTGATAACGCAATGAGAGAGAGAAAAGCACTTCTTTCTATTACAATCAATATATATTTCGTTAGTACGCAAACATTTAGTTAATAACTATTTATTTAATATAAATTTTTTCTTTATTACATAAAAAATATTAATATTTTAAAAGAGTATGTCTCTTCTAAGGGAATATCGATTTTTCGTCAAAAAACTCTTTAATAGCAAAGAAATAATGAAAACATCGAAAAATGTATTTAAAAATATACAATAAACTGTGCTAGTCTTTCTAATGTAAATGAGTTTCTTGCGAGTCAAAAGTTTCAAGAAAATGTTAATTAATATCCTAATATTATACTTTAATTTTTAGAGTTCCAAAAATGTCTAAAAGTTTTTAGCACATGCAGAAAAATTCTATTATGTCTTATAATGTTAAAAGGGATAGGACACTTTGACCAGTCTGAAGAATAAAGGTTTTTTTAAGCTTGGATTGCAGAAAAAATATAAATACAATTAAAATGTACTCCCTATCGCGTGACCGAGCTTTATTTTTTTTTTTTTTGAAAATTGACAGAAATAAACATGTTTAAACTTTTTATCCATTTTTGACATTATAAATGTTATTGTATTTTGAAAACTAAAAATGTTATCAACAAAATCGTTGGTCACGCGATAGGGAGTACATTTTAATTTATGAAACTATTTCGATTTTTCTGTGTCAAAATAACCAAAATGGCGGAATCATGTACGTTTAAAAGTGCACGTTTTATGCGGATTACTGTATTTCCTCGAGAGATTAATATTTTTCAATAAAATTTGAAACATAACAAGTTTAATATATGTATGAATAAAGTGCCAAATTCCAAGTGGATCGTATTTATACTTTTTCTGCAATCCAAGCTCAAAAAATCTTTATTTTTCAGGCTGGTCCAAGTGTCCTACCCCCTTAATTCTCCGATTATATACATATGTCACAAGAACTCGTTCTCTTTTAAACTCTCAATCTCTCAACGAACATACACGTTATATCGAGGAGACAGATAGCACAAGGATAAACGAGCACTGTACCTCACATGGCAGCGTCAAATCTGATGCTCTGATCCTGACGTTAATTAATGTTCCTCGATACACGCGCAACATGTTCGCGCGCCTCTTGCATCTGTACGTGTGCTTCTGTCCATTCATGTTCGAAATTATGAGAACGTTATTATGCGCCGGATTATAGTTGCGCGGCGATTTATCATTTAACGCGCGGCGTTACATTTTACTAGCACATACAATTATGCTAAAAATAACCGGACAATTAAAAAAGTACATGATTCTAAAGTCAAGATAAAAAGAACTAAAGACGCGTAAATAACTGTATCAACTTTAGTTATTAATTATATGTATATAAAATTATACAATAATTATTAGATAATAACACTGTGGAACAAACAAATTTGATCTTTTTCTATATAACAAATGTGAATAGTCATTTCCGACGTATTTTTGACGTGTAATACGTCGGGAATGACTATTCACATTTGTGATGCAAAATCGTGTTTTATAGTGTAATAATTAAAATTTTCACAATTATATTAGGTATTCATAATTCCTTATTAAAATTTTTTTTATACTTATATGCATAAATGATTCTTATTCTTTAGAATTACAGATATCGCTCATTGTCATATATGTAATAATAAATTTTATGTAGCATTTATTGCATTTAATGCACACAATAATTGCAACTGTTTGATAGCAATTAATGAATAAACAACTGCTTGAAGTTTTGCGCCATTCGCTTATTCTAATGATATTAGTACAGTGTGTTGCCTCCATGAAGCCCGCAGAGTGAGTCGCACTGCGGCGTTTTTGAGGCCTGCGTCCTTTCATGCCCTCGTTTCGTATGCTCTGCATTCTTATGTAACTATTCATGAAATTATTCATTTTCTCGCCATTTATTAATTATTATAAACAAGACAAACTATATTAAATAGATAATTTTAGTGAAACGAATTATGTATATTAAACAAATAATATTATGATATTTTAACGAATTTTGAAAAATTTGATATTTTGCCAATATTTCCAAAAGATTTGATAAACAATATTAACATATCTATAATTTTCTCTTTCTTTTCTCCCTCTTTCATCATTTATTATTATCATTAGACCTATAACTAGCATTATTAGTTTGTAGAAACGAAAGGAAAGATTGGAAGAAGAGATTATGGTATTCGATACTCCCTATATGCATCATAAATTTTGTTGGTGCTAAAAATAGACAGAAGATCTGATACGGTGCCATATTACCGCGGGAAAATTGGAATCTGAGATCTCTGTCGGGATTCAGAGTTATAGTAGGTTTCAAAAGACGATGTATCGTATTGCTCCTTTTCTTGTGAAAATCTACACACACACACACACACAATACTAATCTACATACATTCTAATTACACTTTTTCATTCGCGAATATAAATTTAATTATCAAGTAATCCTATAAAGAAAATGTTCACACAATACAATTCCTAATTATACAAACAATATATAAATTTAAAATAAGTATTAAGTATTTCTAAAATAAATTGATATTTTGTATTATATGACAAATTCAATCAATTATTCAATCAATCAGCGATGCAGCTAATGCAGCGCTGTTTTCTATAAATCGGTACATACAACATCGCTCGCGACACTGCCATCGGTATCATTAAATTAGCTGATACTTTGTAAATTAAATAACCTTATTTCGTTTATAAAGTACACATTCTCAGGTGCTTTCGCAAGACAGTTCCTCATCTGGTGAACGTCTTAAAAGGAGTCAGCCTGACTCTATTAGGAAGTCGCCATATTGAATGCAGGGACTCCCTACTAGAGTCAATTTGACCCCAGTTAAGTTCAATCTTCTCTCTTCCTAGTTCACTTCATCGTCGCCTCTTTTTTTCTCACCTCCGTTGTCACATTTGATGCTTCCTCTTCCTTTTTCGAATATTATCTTCGACATTTACTTATAGGATACGCGTGTTTAACAGAAAAACGATCAATCACCCTTAATTATAATATAACGGTTAATGCCGAACTTGCCACTTATAACGACGGCTGCCCTATTTTACTTAAGTAACTTCTACACATATAATTCTCAGCCTTGTTAGTTTTTTATCTCGATATCGATAGATACAATATCTCGATGAATTTAACTCTCCTCAAAGTTACAGCACTATTCCTCGCATTGGTTTAGCATGTGACGTATAAATTATTTAACGCAATCGTTGAAGGCCTATGCTATGCTGAATGCTACTGCCAATCGATTGTGCCTGATTCTATGTAATTTGCGATCGTTTCGATTGACTGAAAATACCAACGCAAGGCTAGACATAGACGCCAAAGATTGCTTTACGTTGGTTGCGTTGAAAATTTTATTGAGGCTAGGTCGACAATAAACTATTCTCATATATCGATTTATAGGTATCTTCGTATATATCGTCAATCTGTTCAATTATGATCTTACTATGATCTGACAAATACGTTCACAAAATTAATAAAGCAAAATTTATTTTAATTGGAATTTCAACTTTTGTATAAATTAATACTTCTTTAAAGTAGATTTCTCCTGTGTATATACATTTATTTTAGCAGTGTTTGTGTTGTTCAAGAAACTCTTTCAACTTTTCGAATGTTTCAATTGGAATTAATAAATTAAAACTTTTTCTCAAATGGTTGTAAATAATTTGAGTCATTTTTCATCATTTCTTCTATTCAATACTCAATACTTCCACTCGGTACTTATTAAAAGAAAGAAGTACAAAAGAGGAAAATGAAGAAGAAGCAGTGTATGGCTAACGAACAATAGGATAATCATTCGATGATGAGATACATAACAAAATAAAAATAAAAGTATTGCGATAAAGACGATGATATTGATAGAAACTGATTATAACAATGTTCAATAATGTCGTTCCTTTAACGATATTTTGTCTTCGAGGAATTATCCTTGAGGACTAAGAACAGAAGGCCGATAGAAGAAGCAGAAAGAATAAAGTATGTAATATAATATTTTCTCGGAGTAATGTAAAACGCGAACAATATTAGATCGATAAGCAAAACTTTGGAAATTTCGTTCTTTCTCTCTTTCTCTATTTTCACTCTTTCTTTCTATTTATTTAGCATTATGTTTCAGTTTTAGAAAAAAACATTATTTTTGATGTGAGAAAGATTCAGTCTTTAATATGTTTTTTTCGGATTCGTTTATTCTGTGTGTATGTTTGTAAATTCAAAACTATTTTGTGTCTCTCGAAAATCTCCCAAATATATTTTTTTGCCAACAGTAATAAAAAATGTAAGGCAATCGCACATATCGCGAAACAAATATAAATGCATTCTATAAATATTAACAGATCTAGCTTGCATATAGTTTTGATGTGATGATAAATGTTACGAAGTAATATTTACACTAATATAGCATAATAAATGAAATAATATATTGGTCGAAATTTAATATAAAAAAGATAAAATATTATGTATAATATATATTTTTTAGATATTGTATGTTTAGCTTAAAATAATACATATATATGTATTGTGCTGCTTCTTCCGCGACAAATCCTCGAGACTAATTTGCAAATAAAGTAATAAAAAGAATATTTTCAAATTGCGCAAGGACTTTACTATAACAAAGTCCCACTTCGTTCATTAGTCAAGATAGGAAATCGGATTTGACTTGACCCAATGCGATTACCATGCCAAAGCCTCTTCCACTACTACACGGGATAGTGGATGCTCTATTCTCATGAGAGATCGCGGCTCTCGCGTCTCAATCTTTTCCGCTCATTTTCGAAGAATCATGTTTCTACCGAGATGGAAAGGATTTGAAGGTAGTTCTTTCGTCTATGATGAAGCAACCATTAGTGTTAATTATATTTCGTCGAGATCTTCTTGCTTTACGAATAAAACCGCGGAGGACTAAACGAATCTTGAAACGCCATCGCGTTGAAAGACGTTTTTTAATCTAGATTTCGCAGAGTAATGAAGCCGCTGAAATTCGTTTATTCGTTATTACATTTGTCCAATTCTAACTAGTCTCTTTAGTACTGTTTTATCATTTCATAAGTTCTTTAAGATTATCTTTTGTCCAAGTTTAATTTTTCACTCAATTGAGTTTTAATATTTCGAAATACTTAAATTCATAAGATTATCAATTTCTATAGATGTGTGTTTCTAGATATTTATATTTTTTTACCCTTAATTTTTAAATCCTTAATTTTTTACGCATTTCTTTATCTAAATGTTTTTTAATACTTCGTTTAAATCTTCGATTAGATTAAACGATTCTCGAATCGTTAAATTTAATTTTGTTAAAGCATATGTGCTTATTACTAATCTACCGATTTAGTTAGTCTAAGACATCCTCCACACACACAAACAAACACACACACATATATATATATATATATATATGTACACCTATATATATTTGAATCTCCACAGTTGCAAATCTGCCATGATAATGGTTACAACATTCAACCACTCGGCGACCACTTCCGCATGTGGAATTACAGCACATTGCAACAGTGCGGTTGGTGTGCCACATACACAGATCAAACTGCGTCCCACAACGTCGAATTACGCGTTTGGTCCCTTCAACGATATCATTTTCTGTTTACATACGAGATAATCGCGTTTCCACTCCAATTAACGTCACGCAAAATCCAACGCCACTAACCCAATTGGGCAAATATCGGTGAAGGAAAATTTAAATTATCAAATTTCTATCTCGTAATAAACTATAGACTCTGGGTACGAAAATAGAAATGCAACGTTATTTCGTTATTTTACTGTAAGAAATACATTTAAAAACCCTTCACCAACAGTGCTATAACGTTTATACATATTCATTTATTTTTATATCCTACATTAATATGAGAATTAATGACGCGCGAGAGGGGAATCGATATTAACTCTTGAGATTTCGTAAAAGCTAATTCGGTCTCTCACTTGACATTTTTTAGAGGACAAAGCAATCAGGTTGAATCACATAGAAAATAGAATCCGTCGAAGCATTGATCAAACGGGGTAGAACAATATACGACGGGATCTCACAAAAAACTTCCAACGCATTCAGCGGTTTGGCGGGAAATAAATGTGTGGATAAAAAGAGGAACAGACAGAGAGATAGAGAGAGAGAGAGAGAGGAGAGAGAACGAAAGAGATGTAAAACGCACGTTGGATCGCGCCATTATCAATCCTGATGTATTGTCCTGTCAGGACGGAGTCAACGGCGTTGACATGACCCAGATGAAATCGAGGACTCTTGTGGAAAACGCGGGAGAAACACGTGACGATATTCAAACTCGTACTCTGATATTTATAGTCACGAACAAAATCCACTTGTAATCAACTGAAAAATATGATTCACAATATCTTCAAATAATGCGTTTTAATGACAAAAACTACAAACAACAAGCAGCTTTTGATATGTGGCAGTTCTGCGATCTTTAAATAACAATTTTATATTAATAAAGACATTTACAAGTAAATTTATCCTGATGTCCTAGAATTATGGCATTCCTTTAATTAATAATCAATAAAGATAATATTAATATAGTGAATAATACTATTTTTTTATAACGTTATATTTTTATGAAATAAAAAAATATAAAATAATTTAAATGACAAAATTGAGCAATAGCAGTTTAATATGTAAATAATATTAAATTCTACAATACGCGAAGTATACTTAATGATGACCAGAGATTCAATTGAATTGAAAGATGATGAGTGTACGAAAATCAAATTTCATTTCCAAACCATGCGAGAATTTCAAACTGAAAACGTTATAGCAAAATAGTCATTGCTGACCTTATCTCTGATCTCTTGCCGCATCTTCTCTCGTTCTTCTTCCATTTTGCGATGTTTCTCCTTTCTTCGCTCTTCGGCTTCCCTAATAGCCTCCTGCCTCTCTCTTTCGGCCTCCTCTTCCTTCTCCTTGTCATCCTCGTCACCTCCTTCGCCGCCTACCGCACCTAAAAAAATAAAGAGATAATATTTATATATAGATATATGTCTTTTTCTCAAAATATATCAAATTGTTAGTAATAGATCAGTGTTAACAGCACTGTGATAAGTTTGAAAGATTAATATTTTTATAGTTACAAAAAATTAAACAAAAGTTTAAAAAATTTGAGATACTAAATAATTTGTCGCGACATTTTTGCAAATATTATATTTAATATTTTTAATACAGATTAATCTTATTTTTTATCACATTTTTAACTTAGTTATCTTTTAACGTTAACCGAGGAAGATGTTTGCGAATTTAATTGTCTCAGACTGCAAGTAATTCAGTATTTATGTTTAATTCCCTAAGAATCGAGAATTTACTTTTTCCGTGAATGTTTAGAATTTAATAAAAGACAGTTCCGGCCTCTTTCGAGTCTAACGAAACTGGCTGCGTTATTGTAGGCGTTACGAAGCAGACAAAGAAAAGAATAAGATTTTGGAGGAGACGCGGGTAGATGTGGCGGAATCTTCGTGCTTCGAGGAAATTAATACTACTTCTATCTCGGCGCCAATTCACTATTTTCTCCTTCTACTTCTATCCTGCTCATCGTATTTGAGCTGCTTTCCGCGAGTTGAAAAGATACTTTGAAGTCCGATTTATCTTTCTGTTTCAATTTTCGTTGCCCTTTCGTTCATCGTCGACTAAAACTTGAGCTTTGAAGAGTAGCAAGATAATAAGCAAATTCGCGGTATGCTTTGAGCAATGTCTCTGTCCCAAAACACACAATTGGAATAATTACTGACAGCATAATATTGCAATAATAATAATAATCAACTTTCGATGTCGGTTATATATATAGTATTAATTAAAGGATTATAGATTTTCATAGTAAAATATATATATCAACAGAATAATATTTGATTTACATATTTTATGCAAAATACCTTAGAAGAGTTGATTGCTTTTTCTTGTAAGAGAGATTTTCCTTCCTTTCAATACAAAGGCATTGATTTATTTTATTTTAAAACCGTCAAATCTATTTATGTAATACACGTATATTAAGAAATACTATTTATAAAAAATGGAATGAAAAGAAAGAAATTAAAACTATACAAAACAAAATAATCGAAATGTGTAAATCAAATAATATAATATATTGAAAATATATTGAAAGGTTTAAAAATTATCTTAAGAGAATTATACAATAAAAAAAAATAAAAAAAGAAAAATGACATCGATATATGTATATAGATTTTATTATTTAAAATTGGAATGAAGTGATAACTGATTAATATTCTCAATTTCAATGCAAAAACTATGATTAAAGAAGTAGCCAGATCATTTTTGAAATCTCGAGACTCTCGAAGGAGTTTTGCTCTTTCGAAGGAGTTACATTTCCGACGGATCTAATCGCATCGAAAAACGAGTCCGAGTATCAGAAAGTTTCACGCGGTTCATCGAAGAGTTTCGAAAAGCAAGTTTATCCGTTCAAGTTTTTCAGAAGATAAGTTTGAAAGTCGAATGAAAATATTAGCTGCGCACTCTTAGGAAACATGAATTCGTAACCATTCGCGACCAATTTTGCAACGCGACATGTTTCAACATTGCTATCAATTTGTAATGCGTGTTGTTGCAACTACAAATGGAAAATTTGTCTCGATGTATTTTTTTCTCTTTTAAAATTTTATTTAATATAATTAATAAAGTTGAGCAAACGTTTAACTTATAACGAATTAACAAAGAAGACGGATCGAAAAGAACGGAAGGTGTTAAGTTTGAATTTTATTTAGCGGAATTTCCGCTAAGCTGAGAATACGCTATCGCGGAAATGCACAGCATATTTGAAAATTACGCCCAGCACGATTTAAAAAACGCATTCCGCGTCTCTGAAAAAGATTAATAACGGAATTCCTGCGGTTTTCCCTTACTCACTTCTATGTCCGGCAAAACTGTCCACGGACAAGTTTTATTTGACAAAATGAAATTCTCCAGTGGTTATCCAGAGAATTTCATGACGTCGCTAGCCAGAAGTGATGTGCAAACCATTTTATCATAACGGACGGATTTTTTTCACGATTCAGTGTTTTTCTTTAATGTTTCAATGCATCCCACTATTTTGACAATTTATAAATTTTGAAATATATAATATGCTAGTTTGTAAACATATTTTTTTCGTAAATAGGGACAGATACAATACAAACCAAATATGCGATATGATAATTAGTATTGTACAAAATTAACATTTGTTTTTAAATATTATACTAATATTTTATCTATAATACTTATGTCGTATTAGAACTACCTTAAATTATATTTAGGTTCAATTTCTGTACTGAGAAAGAAGTCTGCTAATAATAATAAGTCTAGACGATAGTTACTTAAGCTTTGGTGAAATAGTTTCACGTAAATGTTCGATTAACATAACTAGAATTAACTAAACGCCAATTTTACTTTTGTAAATATTAAAAATATTTAATAATTATTATCAAACGATTGGTTGATATTATTATATGTTTGATAATATTTACTAACATTGCATCAATACTAATTACTAAACAAAATTGGTACATTTAGTAGCTATTACATACTAAACTTTCTTTCAATAGGATCTGTCTTCAACTGACATTAACAGATTTAATCAACAAATGATTATATAAATTGAATAAAACTATCATGCTTTTCTTGCAATATTTATTTGAAATATGATATTTTTCTCCAAATCTGACAGCATTGACAATGTAGTAAATGAAAAATTTATTTTTTTATTTTTCGACATCTCATTTAGTTCTGTTCCAATAATGTTAATAACACACTTAAAGTAATTACATATTAACTGAATGATCTCTTCACAGTATCCACAATATCAAGAAGATTAAATTTTATTCTCAATAAATAAAGAACCAGTATATTGTATACAAGTGTTTTGTTAATAAATTTTTCAAGAAAGTGTCTCTCTCTAAAAATTAAAAATATATTTTCGAAACAAATTGTGCTATTAATTCTTAATAATGTTTGTGTGAATTAAAAAACATTTCAATCAAAATTCTGACAGGTATTCAAGTAGAGAGTGCCAGGAGCCCTTCATTAAAATCCTCATCGAAATAAATATACAAAAAAGAATCATATTTTAAAAAAGATAACACTTATTTGAACGGGAGGGGGGGTGATCTGTATTTGAATATAAATAAGTTTCATACAACTTAGTTGTCAGACTACGTATGCGGATACATATATCGCGAACCTTAATCCTAAAAGGATTAATAGTATGACAACGTTATACAGCTATATACACGCGCAGGCCGTGTTTCCGGTGGGAAATAACAAGTGTGACGACACTTCCGTGTATACCTCCGGGACTGGCACCCCAGTTACGAGCGCCATATTAAAGGACTATAAACAGTAACGACTATCTATATCCACTATTGTTCGTAAGTTCACGCACAAAAACTAGTGCATGCGACAGAAAAAATCGCAGTATCAAAAACGATGTGCGAGAGTGTGTTTTTACAAATATGTATAGGTAAAGTTAAAAATGGTGCGGAGAAATCTTGTAAATTTTTGTATAAAAAATAGTATTTTCACATACATTTAAATATCAAACAAATACGAGTGAGAAACAGCTCGCACGTATTTGAAATAAAATGGTTTTTATGTAGTTGCTCGAAAAACTAAAGTCCTTTTTAGTGCCAGGATCTACGAGTAAAATCGTCTAGTGTGTCGTGACGGTGGTGAGCAAGCTGCTTTTTCTCTCGTTTTTGAAGCTCGTAACGTAAAAAAAAACAGTGATCTCGCCAACATACGTGGTTTTCCTTTAAATCACCGTAATCTACAGTTCAGTTAGTTTAGAAAATATTCATTATCGTGATTAATATTCTTGTAAGGAAAGGTCACAATAATCAATAATAAGAATACTATGGCTATGTTTGAAACGCGTCCGATATAACGCGCGTCCAAGTGAATTCCAACCAATCGCTAGTAGTAAATACCATTTCCGAACACAGAGGCCGGTCGTTTGAAACACCTGCGACCCAGTGTCACGAACATTCCGCTCGGCATTGTCATTGGTATCTAATTGAATCTGCATCTCGCAGCACAAATTCGTAACGACCTCTATTACAAATGGGTTGGGAAATTAAAATGTCGTTCGTGAGCGATAAACAAATGCGCCGCGTTTAGACGGGACATCCATGGGAAATGGTGAGCAGCTGCGAAGTCGATAAGCAGATGCGGCGCCGTATAGATTATAACTTGTCAGAAATATAGCTTCCTGTTTTATTCATCAGACATTACGAAATTTTATTCGCCGCGCGCATATCAATAAAGCTCTTTTTATTGTATTCGCCAAATATTTTTGTTCAGTGATTAGTATAATAAATTTTTCGCGAAATATACTAATAGAACATCTTTTATCAATATCCATCAACTATATAATAACGAATCTTGCGTTTATCAGCTATATCAAATATATTATATATTCTTTATTACATTCCTATGCCAAGTCAGCATAATTGATGATCAAAGAAAACTATGGCAACTCTATCGACATCATTTTTTTGTTGATACTCCCCAATTTTTGTTAAAATTCTATTTCCTTTGAAGACAATTTTATATAAAAGCCGCACACGCGTTAGTCACGATGCACGCGAAGTATGTCTTCATGCGGAGTGACTGATAGAATCTGCATTTTAACTAGCCTTTATAAGAACAAAACCGCTCTATTTCAGCGCGAACAAACCGCGAAAGAGAAAGTCAGCCTTTTGCCACCCTCTCTCGGTTTCATTCGCCCACCCTAGTTGGATGCTAACGCCGATCGCCGTTTTATCGAACAATCCGCCGTCCAATCACCGCCGCGCAGATGTTGGAGAAACGAATTTACTGCGAGATTTCAAACGAGTCGCCCCGTATCGAAACGGTCACCTCGTTTCTCGTTGGACGATCGTATTGGCTGTTTCACCACTTGGTTAGGTAAAAAAAAAATTGCACAACTATCTGAAATGGACGGATTATCCGTTTGCATGTGAATGCTTACGAGGATGAACTGGAAGAAATTCTATATTCCATATATATATATATATATATATATATATATATATATATATATGCATATGTATATGTATATGTATATAGTTAATGATCAAATTGACATGCGCGGGATAGTCGCAATTCAATGTGTCAGATTTATTATTTCACGTTCGTGCACTCGATATTAACTTTTAATTGAACTGTATCATAATGTACGATCTCATCTTTTTTTAAATCAGAGATAATTATTATCTAATACAATATAAAGTAAAATTAATATAATTTTACGAATCAATATAATCTAGAATAATCCTTTTTAGATAATCTATATGATAATATAATTAATTATGACATAATTAATTATATTATTTATAATAGTATCTATATAATAGTCTCGTATTTTTTCTATTTATAATTTCCAGTTATGTAACTAAATTAATAAAATATCTATGTTGAGATATTATAATAGAATACTAATTTTGTCTTTTAATCTTGACTTTGTAACATGAAGTAAAGTATATTTTTTTAACATGAATATATAATGTTACGATAACATGGTGCACTGTGCACGTTCACAACTACATGTAAGTATCCTCGTTTGTTATCTTCTTTCGTGCGAGTTCAGGTTTGGTATACGTGCGGTTTGTAGCACGTTACGATAGCATCTCTCTTTTCTATATGCGCCTTCGGCTCAAGGATATTTTGCCTAGCGTGCAAGTAATGCATGTGCAAGGTAGAGAACTGCAATTCTCTGGTACCAATCCATATAGGTTTAACGTTTTTATCGAGCTTTGTAACTAGCTACTCTCCTTTGGCTGCGTAATAAAGCTTTATAAATGCACTGTTGCGCTTTTTAAAAATGCAAGAATGCCAAATTGAAATACGTGGTCCGACAGTTACGTGTTCGTAAACATATTTTTTCTATTAACTCTGTAACATTAAGTGCGATAAAGTACACAATTAATCTTTTATCTCTCCATTGCGTTCTATACGTACATTTTGTTTCAATAGTGCGTAAACAATGTGTATAGTAATTATTTGTGTATATAACATTTTTTCACTGCGTCGAAAATGTCAAATCAAATTTTGAAAAAGAATGAGATCAATATGTTAAATTTTTCGTTAAAAAGTTCTTAACAAGAAAATGACTGGAAACATCAAAAGGTATTTATAGGAAAGAAAAGAATTTACACGAAGACCGTCTTGTTACTAAGTTATACAAATACCTGCTGTGTTAAGAAAAGTTTTAAATCGACGTTCTGGCTAGGATTTTAATTGAAAAATTCCAGGAATGCTTTTAACAGTAAAAACATGCTGATTCCGACAGTAACAACGTACTCTTTTTTGAGAAACTTTAAAATAATTGAATATTGTGAATAAAGTATTAAACGAAAAATGCTATTAATTCTTCAGCACGATTTTCACATATATTTTTATTATTATCCAACAAAAGACACTCTATGCATAAGCACAAATACATTTCAATGATTTATCCATGCTTATAATGGATCAACCTATAATTTACAACATTTTACTGTCCTTTTTTGGATTCATTTATATTCTTTGTTGATTGTATGTACATTAAAATATAGAGAAAGGGAGAAAAGGAGGGGGAGAAAGAAAGATAGAGAGAGAAGCAAGAAAAAAGGGAAAGGAAGAGAGGGAGGAACAGAACAGTATCAATCCTGACGTATCGAAATAACTCGCGAAATCGACCGCACTCTCAAAAAACCTAGTTCCAGATTTTACCTCCTGCGAGATCCGATTTGCATGTAAATCTGCCTGAACTCGGATCTGTGCCCACTCGCACGATTATATTGGCGCACGTTCACATTGTCCCCCTCGAGAAGGGTGAAAAGTTGCCGTTTTAGAGAGGGAAGAATTGGATTATATTACCAAAAAACCTCGATACGTTTTGATCGTAAAATATCCAAAGATAATGCAATAAAATGGTTCAAATGTTTTTAAACTTGATGAGATCTTTTTATATAAAATATTATAAAATGTTTACTTTTGTTTATAATTTTTTTTACATGCGTTGCATTTTTCTTTCTTCAACATTACTTTATTAAATAAAGACACTATTAAAGTATTTTCGTCTAATGATTTTATTTAATAGCATGTCTAATAAATAATTTCTTTCATTTTTTATATTTATCATAATTGTTATATTCTCTACTAATTTTCCGTATAAATAAAAATAACGCAGAAAAGTGTGATTTATAAGGAAGCAAAAATAATGAAACTATTTACCAGTTTTACAAAAAATAACATGCAAAATTGTTATTGAAGCTATGCTTTTGAATATTGATAGCATTATTTGCAGTTGAATTCAGAAGAAAACTGTTTTCGAAAAAGAGAATTGTGCAATTAATTTGCACACTTTATTAGAATAATATAAAGAATATTATACATATAGTCTCGTTTATTGCTACTAACGTTTCGTACAAGATATAGCATTTAGCATCGCGATATTTACGTAACTCGCATATTCACACACGCGGGTCTATTAGTCATAACAGCAGTACCAAGTACGAATGCGATTATCCCGTCCACAACTGATCGAATGGCGTAATCTAATACATTCGCATTCATTGACACGTTTGCTCGCGCTACCAAGCATAACTAGCATCTGGTTACCTTGAGCTTAGGTCAAGTAGTCTTGATTAAGCCACTTCGACGTAATTAACCGCATCTCCAGAATTTGCTCCTATTGATGCGGCTTCAAGTTCAATCGTGTACATCGATCGTTTAACATGGTTGTTGCATTTTGATTTGATCATTGAATGCAATCTGAATTACAACTGATTATTATGAGTTAAAATTAAATCAAGTAAGATTAAATAATGTATATACATCTCTCGATTTAAGAATCTACATTTTCAAACATGATAAAAAATTCAGCTATCATTCTATATAGGATTCTCAAAATAATAGAAACTTTTAATGTTCAAAATTTGTGATTGATGCAGGCATTTTAGAACAAATTATCAGTCATAACTCTCCCTCGTAAGGAAATATTTTTAAAAAAGAAACTAAACTTTTTGTCTTGTCATTTGACGAACCGTAAGTACGAGTTCTCAAAAATCGATTTTCGGGTTGGAATACTTGGTTGTTCATTTCCGGTATGGCTTGGGGGATGGTCGTATCAACGTTTCCTCCGTGGTGGAAATGTCGCGAAGAAGAGCGAGGGTTCTCGTGTTAGAAGTTGATTGTTCCGGTCTCGTGCGGTATGTAAATCTTTCCAACATCACCCGGAGATATTTTCTCTCTCCCTTTTCGTCTTTCTCCTCTCTCTCTCTCTCTCTCTCTCTCTCTCTCTCTCTCTCTCTCTCTGTCTCTCTCTCTCTTTCTTCGTCCGAAATTCCTCACTAGTGATTTCAGTTTTTCCTTCGTCACAATTTTTTCCCCACAATTTATTGGCGTAGAGAATTTTGCTACGGTATTGACGTGGAATTTCTCCGCTTGGTAAGAGATTTATCGTGGGTGTTAAGATTAATGATCGTGGTCGTATACGCTTAAGTAAATGTTAAAGGGGACGCGTTTAAATGATTATAAAGAGAGATCTAATCATTTTTTCACTTAAAATATTTGATGAGAATTAGATATAACGAGAATGACTTTGTACTTTCAATTTAATGATCATTATTCGTTTATTATAAATATAATTTTTTTCTGATAATTTTTGTGTTTAATATACAGTTAAAAAAAAACTAAAGATCAGTGCAAGTCAGATACAAAATAAAAATATATAATTGTTTTTTTTTATAATTTTCTATGTAATTGCTGTGATTGTTAAGAATTATATTTTATTTTCTTTAGATTAATAATAATTCTAAATAAAGCGATTAAAACGCTTTTAATTAATTTATTATTAATTTTTTGGTATTATGCAAAATACTATTGTTTCACTATTGTTGTATGTACTTCTGTCTTAAATCTTATACAATTTGTTTTGATTTTCAATTATCCAATTCTGATCTTTGCTTCTTTGAGAAACATTGCAGTTTAATGTATCTTGTATTCGAAGCACGGAATTAGTCCTATTGATTATTCCTTTGGCAGCTGCATTGATTCGTACGATACGAGCTCGCTTCAGATTATACAATAGCGAGGTAATTTCTCTCGTGGTTAAATCGCAGTAGGTTCACGCCGTATGTCTGAAGTTACTTCGTGAGATTGTCGAGTCACACGACAGCCTGCTTCAACCTGCGATACGCTTCGTGAGCCGATTGCAATTGTCTCGAGAGGCGAAAGGAGAAGAGAATTTCAATGGCTACCAGCTTCTGTGCGGTTATCGCGTACTGCTTAACCTTTGTCTTATCGAGGTACATCGTGAACATATATAATATCGTTATGATAAGTTATAGAAAATGATGTACTTAATGATAAAGAATTTGATTATAATAAAAATTATTGTAACGTCAAAAATTAGATAACTCGTAGAAGACCGAAATATCCAACATTTTTTGAAAAATGAAAATAAAAGAAAAAAAATCTTAAATTAGAAAAGGACATTTATTTTAAAAGCGTAACTTCCGGAAAACATAATTACTGTAATAGCGAAAACATCGTTAAAATAAATGCGTAATCGTAAAATTTATTTATTCATTTAAACAAATATGCGCGTATTTATAAAATGCATTTGTTGTATTTAAATTTAAATATGTTTTCTTTCATATGAATATAATTGTCAGATCAAATACGATTGCATGCAAATAGATATTTGCATATGTGGCCGTTTTACTTTGCCACTCGTTGTTCATTGTGGTAGATGGCCTCCATTATTGCGACGGGTTGCTGACTACATGAGAATGACTTTGTCGAATAAGCGAAAAGAGGAGAATGAAGACACTTCAGCAATTTTTATATGTCGCATCGTTGCACTATTTAAAATTTTAATATAGGTTGCAATCATTATATGTTCCCGTAGCTAGAATTTTTCATAACAATCTTCTGCATTGTCCTTCTAATACAAATCTCTTCTGAATTTATATTTAAAGTTAATCATGATACATTAGACAATAACATTATTTCAGAATCTTTTTATTGTTCAGCACATCTTAGCAAGTTTTATAGACAGTTCCATTTTGATCTAATATCGGCGAAATTATTAGTAACATAAAAAATGATTTGTCTTTTCATCCATAAAAGCTAGAGGATTTTTAGAAGACTATCGCACAATAAACATGTTTTTTCTTATAGCGACGAAAAGGTTTTTTATACAGAATTATTAAATTTATTTTAAACTTTAGGCCTATATCAATCACGATTATTTAAAAATATTTACATACATATTTATTTAAGTCAAATCTAGCTTTTTGAATGAAAAATTAAAATGTAAACTCATAATGAAAATCTGCGTTGTATTAATATCTGTCATTTTTCTTATTGACCGTATTTGTCGAAGGAAAAGAGACAGAAGGAGGGATATAGCTTCTTCGATCTCAACTCCAGAAGCGCAATAATTTACAACGCAGGCGTTGCCAATGTGCACGCGTGTTACTCTCGTCGACGGAAAAAGGGGGGAAGAACATCAGCCTGTTTTGTCAACGTGTTATTTATGGCTCATAGTAGTATATTGATTCGTTCATACGGTCGAATACCCCTCTCGCGGAAGTTTCACGTGCACGCATGCACGCACGTGCACCTTCAATCTTGAAAGGATAGAGGCGAATTTTGTGCTGGATGGTTTATTACATATATAATGACATTGATCAAACAAGTCGAAATCTCTTCAATAAATCTCTTTAGTAAATTATTTAGAAAGGTATTATTTGAAAAAGTATACATATTATTCGTATATTTTTCCAATAAATATACAAACTATTATATAATAGTTCGCTTTTTCTTTATATATTTGCTCTCTTCTCTCTTTTCTTTCTTTCTATTTCTTAAATTCAATAATAATATATAAATTGCAATGTATAAAGTAATTAAGAAAATTTCTTGTGATGTTAAATGGATCTGGTGAAGATGTGGTCACTAACTTACATATACAATAATAGACCTACGCCATCTCTAAACGACTCCTTCGAGAATTCCGAAATATAAATTCACAGCGGACTTCTTACTTTTCCCGGCAAGACTTTATCGCCTGGATGAGACAAACCGAGGAACACGAAAGTAGCATCGAAAGTTTCTGCTTGAGCGAGAAAAACGGCAGTACCATCGTTCAATGTTACATAATCTTTGAGGAAAAAGCTGAAATATAAAATGTTTGACAAGATTACGTTTGCGTTATTTTTGTTTTTAAATTCATTAACACAAAAGTTCTGGCATTAAGAAAATAAGGAGAGGAAGTTAAATACATATTTTTCAAGCGTTTATTAAAAAATACAATATAATTGTATGTTAATGTTGAAAATGTCAACATTTTGCATTTTTCACCGTTCAACTAGCCTTTGTTGTTAGATTCTATTATATAAGTGTGTCTATGTAAAACATATAAATTTTAATTTATAACAACTTGAATTCTTAAGTTTTTAATATATATTATATATATATTATTTTTTTATATGAATAATGGTTTATCAGATAGAAATATTGCTTAACTGAACGATAATTTTTCTTTTCTCTCGCAAAATTTGATTGCTCGGTCAAACAACAAGGTCATTCGTAAAAATATCAGTTCGTACAGTGTAGAACAACCAGTCGCTCTTTGCTTCGACATTTCCGCCTTCGATATTTCGTTTATCTTGAATTGGTGCAGGTGTGTCCGTTCTGTTGCATTTTTGAAGCATTGAGGAAATACAGAATGTCTCGAAAGCACATTTAAAACACACTAATCTTAAAAGTAGTCAGAATAGACTTTTTAAAGGTGCAATATTTCATTGGTCGAGTTTATTTCCCTATTTTTTAATTTTCGATTTTATTGTCAATATGTTGTTAGTTTATTTATGGATTATCTAAGGATCTTAATATTTGAATTTAAAATACAAATAATTCTATAAAATATTAATATTCTGTGAAATACTACATAGATTATCTAGAGGAAGATTCTGTACATTATTTATCCTATCTTCCAGGGCCATCTATAGACACTTATTTCTGTTTAAATTTAGAAGTTGCATAAAATAAAAGTAGGTTGAGTATGTGACAGCAATGCGAACCTTACAAAGAAACAAGGACAGATGGTACTCATTAGAAGGTGAGCTCAAGAGGACAAGCTTATTTGGGAGCGGAGCGGACGCGCCTCTAAGTCGATGACGTGAAATTCAATTATGCTTCCGGTGTCTGGAAGAGAATTATCTCAAGAACGATCTCGACACCCATCGACTAAGTTACTCGAAGATTTTCATTATAAATTAAATTACAACAGAATTTCAATCTCCACCATCGATAATCGAATCGTAATCGTAATGGAGATGATGCGAAAGCCCGTTTTGCTAATGAAGATATTTCTCCCATGCAGCCGTGTAATGAATATAAAGGTATCGACTAATTTTATCAGAATATCAATCAAATCAATCAAGTAATATGAATAAATATCATTTTCTAAATTTAAATTTCTTCAGAAATTCTTTATTTTTAAGGAGAAATGTATTTATCCACGGAAGCTAATAAAAATGTATAGATAAAAAAAAATATTTGTCATTGTTATCAGAAGCAAATCATAGTTTTGTCATTTAAGAAAATTTTCTAAACTGTAGGAATATTTTAAAATTTCTGGCTACTTTTTTGATACAAAATAATAGTTATGTTAATTTTGAGATGAGAATTAAACAGTTACTAAACAGGTAAAGCAGCTAATAAAACTATTTTTTATCAAATAAAAAAAATTTCTTCATACATCAAATTAATTTACATATTAAGTCAGACGAGGAAAGTTGCGGAACACATAAAAAAATAAAAGATTTACACATTTAATACACATTTAACAATTTAAAATATGTAAAAGAATTTTAAAATTAAATGTAAATTTTTCTACAAAAAATTGATCACCCATTTTTGTTTAAAAAATGTAGAAATTATACGCTGATTTCTTTTTCACACAAAAAAAGTAAGACCGGGATGGAATAAAGTAATATATCAATGTTTTAATAAAAACCGAGAACAAACAACTGACACAAGTGAATAAACAATGTTGCACAAGACATTCTTTTTATTTTTTACACAAACACATAGTATTTTGTTTAAATTGATACTCCAATATTTTTAATAAAAACGCATATATAAAATATATCCAATACATACAACAGTACAGTTTGTCAGAGATAACGTGCTTATTTATTTGTCGATGGACTAAAATATATCTTTTTTATTTAAATTGTTCGACCAGTTGTCTATATTATAAACGATTTTATTTAAAAATCTGTTTTATTATGTATTACGTTGTAGTGAATAAAAACATGTAGTTTCACAGAAATAAAAATTTTTTACAATTAATTTTATTGTATGTTAAATAAAATTAGTTTCACAAACACACACACACACACACAGAGAGAGAGAGATAGAGAGAGAGAAAGAGATCACAAAATCTTATAAAAAATATATATATAATACACACATCCAAGAATTTGAAATTTTGAAAAAAAGAGTTTTAATAAATATTTTTCCTTCTTTTTCTAATCACAATGATTTAAATTTTTGATACAGATAAAATAAAGTCACAATCATAAATCACAATGTTTTTTTACTAAATTGTCTGTTCTGGAGAAAAAAGAAAGAGAGGGAGAGAAAGAGAGAGACAGAGAGAGAAAGAAAGAAAAAAAAAGATTTAAAAAGAAAAGTAGTAGAATCACCAATCTAATGACTTTTTAAATTTTTCCCTTCAGCCACAATACCTTAATCCTTCGATGCAGATGAAGTCTCACGATTAAGAAAAGGTCGAAGCCAGTCCCGCCGACACTCGCGATTACAGTATACGACCGCGATAAAACATGATTCATAAAATTCTTTTTTTCCCGAGGGAGCGGATCAATTTCGACAATCGGAGCATATCAAACGAACGAGATCAATAAGCAATTAAGTAGTGCATGCTTGATTTTGAATAGGACATACCCAGTATGTCCATGATTGAGTTCCGTGATGGCCTGCACTCGTGATAGTGGCGACAGTAGTACTGGTGCCGTAACAGTCAGACTTCGCTACGGAGACTACCACCACCACCACAACCTCTGTCTGCCCCCACCAACCTGTACGGGGGTGCGCACCCCCCACTATAGGGATGGGCGTGCTTGCTGGCGTGGAGGGGCTGGAGGGGAGCTAGAAAAATGTTCAGTTCCTCCTCAGAGGTACTGTTGGTTCCCTTCTACCCCTATTTGCCGCGCAATATTTTTGCCGTCCCTATAACCGACATGATCGGCCTTCCTATAGAATAGGATGGGACAGAATGCGACACCGACACCTCTCGATATGGAGAACGAAGAATGGAATGTCGGTGGTGAGCGACGTCGAGCTTGTACAGCCGGTTAAGCGGCTCGACTGGGTCACGGGGAATGAAGTGATGGAGAATAACGCGTGCAGTGTGTCGGACAAAGCTGTAGAGTAAAATACAGATTTATTTTGTGTAACAGATCCTTCCTCTCGTCAGGCTTATGACAGCACAGTGGAAATAAAATCTAGAAAAATGGCGAAGGACAATTACGAAGATAACGAATAACTCTTAGAAAGAAACGACGACGCTCTACTGTTTCTCTATAACAATGTGATATAAGTGTGATATTAGTGTTGGTTGAATTGGATACAAATTTCCAACTGATATCCTGATTATTTTTATTGAAATCCTGATATTTTAATTGAAAAAATTTTCAAGTATGTTTCTAGTGAAAAAATCGAAATATTAGAATAAAAGTATAGTACCTTAGATGTAAGTAGTTTATCCGCAGTTTTAAATAGATCAACTGCGTCGACATTAAGCTCGTGTCGATAGAGTCTGTCGATAGTAAATTGCTAGCAGAAACTGAGCAGAATCTACCATATATTCAGTTTAAATAGTAGATTCTGTTCAGTTCCTGCAGACAATATGTAATCTCATACTTTGTTAATAAATTTTATTATCTTTCTATTGACAAAAATCATAGAAAACAACTTTGCAAAATCTCTTTTTGATAGATCTGTCTAAATTATGCATATAAATGTTCAGAAGAGAATGTAAGAAAGATTTTTAAGTTGGTCTACGTACATGATTCAAAATAAACAAACGAATATATTTCATAGTATTTTATTAAATACTTAATATAAAGTCCGTAAAGTTTCTAAGTTGAAGAATATAACAGTTTGTGAACACGTTATATAAGTAGGTTAGCAGAGGAATGGCACTGATAACTTAGTATTGTGAAGGATTATATACATATATTGTCGCGTTATACTGTTCAGCATTATTGTATTCTCTGTTTATAACTGAGAAGAAGCGAGTGAATTGTCTGCTACTTTGTATAAATATTTGCAAACGAAACTTCTAAGAACTACAGTGATATTTATTGCAATAGTACTTAAGCTGATTCGAAACTATGAAACAACGTCAAATATGAATAGAAGATATAACAAAAATGTCAAAAATGGCATAAGCTTCGTTTCTTTTTGTAACTTTACTAGATATTTAAATAATCAGATTAGTGGCTAGTAAAAATCTATTTTAAATTTTTCAATAATCAGATATGAAAATTTAAACGTTTTTCTTTCCTTTGTGTCCCATTTACAAATATAAAATAGAAGCGTCAATTTCATTTTCTTATAACTTCATCGAAACTTCATCCAAGTAATTAATAAGCCTTTTTTAAATTTCCCAATAATCACAATGGTAGTTCCCAAGTTTTCTTTATTTATACCCAGATATCATTTGGGGATCGGACAGAACAATTTTGGGATTCTCGTTCAATTTTAAACTCTTTTGGGTAATTTAGGATTTGGTTCTACTCTGACCTATCGCGCACAAGGTATGACAGATGTTCACCAACGATATCTCGCAATCGACCTCCGGTTAATGGGTCGTAGGTCGCAGACCCTATTAACTACTACCCGCGAGTAGACCCAATAAATTATATCGCTCATTAAGTGCGCTCTACACGTGGGAATATTCCTTAATGGCTTTCCGCCTTCACTCGGAATACTTGCGTGCAAATGATCCGCGCTTTGCTAATTGCAATTTCTCCTCTTCTACAAAAATTATGTATTCTTGTTTTCATCCTTGTGGAATAGTATGTAGTTTACATATTTAATATCAAAATTTAAGAAATTATATTAAACATTTGAAATATTAATTTTCTTTTTTAAAAAAACTCTCAAGCTGTTCTCCAAATTAAAAAAGAGAATTGAAATTTACTTGAAGAATTTATTTAAGAATATTCTAGTTCAATAACTGGTAGTACAATCAAGAAAAATATTTTACATATAAAAAATTAATCAAACGTTTGCAATAAAATATTTTTGTGCGAAGCTATGCTTTTGAGAAAATGAATTTTTAAAAATTGAACAAAATGTCTTTTTTCCCCATTTCCAATATCAGTTACAAGATGTCCTGTATATAGCTCAAAAAGACTTGGAAAAGTCATCTTTTATCTTGTTTCTTTTATACAATGTAATATCTATGCTTTTAGCCAATTGCAACCGGGAGAAAGGAAAAGTCATCCATAGGAAACGATCCTTAACAAAGGTCGCACTATCGTTTACTTCCTTTTACGCGTTTACGTATCGTTCGTACCTGCTGCCACCCTGCTTGACTATCGGCTTGATAAATATGGGCGGCTGTTGAATAATGCAACGGGTGCTCCGGCAGTAAACAAGTAACGCAACACCGCGGGTTACTGATTCGCCTAAATCACTCTGACCGACCTTCTCGCTCGCTTATGCGACTCGCCGCCACATTTTCCGCAAGCTATCTGATTTGATACATGTGTTTTGTAAATAATGCGAGCACGTTTTGCAAGACATATAGATAATTCGCAGAATCAGAAATTTTGATTTAACGAAAACAGAGAAAATTATAATTCCGATTACGAAAGAAAACAAACATTTAGAGAACGTAATTAATACAACTTGTTATTTTAAGCAACCAATTTCTTTCTTTTTGATTATTTAAGATCCACAATTAAATTTATTTAATATTAATATTAGTTATTGGCCAATAACATCGATTGTTGGAAACGTTAATTAATTTTGAAAATTGACAAATAAGATTTTTGTAAAAACGGAAGGAATTAAAAGTAAATAAAATAATATAATATAATGAATAAATCGCAGTATTTCAGCTAATAACGGACGGAATAAAACTACGGACACGCGATCTGTGTGTTTGATACAGGTTATTCCGTCAGTAGCGTTTAAGCACGCCTTGATGGCTTCAATCACGTCAAATGCGTTGCGTTTGATTGCGTTCGAGAATTCCGACATGTGCACGTGGCTTTATATACACACGTGTGCTAGTATTATAACAGTGGAACATGCAGAGATTGGTCAGACGTGCGTGAACGTTTTAGGCACCAATTTCAACTAAATGTTTAGGACCTTCTCTAAAGAAAGAAAAAAATATATAATTTGATTATTTATGCAGGAGAATATTTCTTGATTTATTTTCTGAAGAAATTTAATTTACCCTCCGTGTGAACTTTGATAGCAGAATTCAGATATGATAATGAAAAAAATTATCTCGATTAATAAGAAAATTATTAATAGTAATATAAAGCATCCGAGATAACAACATTAATAAAACTCTGTCGAAATGCCGTACATAAATTTTTGCCGCTCGGGCATGCGCAATTTACGCAATAAAGCGCAATATTTCACCGCTTTTTTATTTCGTTCATAATTCTTAATGTTTAAAATGCATAAATTGTTCAAGATGATCGAATTACATTAAAATTACATTAAAAAATTGTTCTTTATTTTAACGTTATTGTCTCATAATTGCAATTCTATTTCGTAATCTTGTAATTTGCAAAACAAATTAGCAACGACACAAAGCACTAAAATAACAAGTCAATTCATTTTTCCAATTTCGTGGGCTAATTCATTCTTTGATTATGTAATTATATCAAGTTCTGTCGAAATTGATAAAAAAATCTTTTGCATAATTATCAAGACCGAGAATCAATTTTTGAGATTAGAAAGTCACATTTTGTAAAATAAAGCGCCCCAAATTTTCTGCCTTTTTTTTCATTAATGTTATTCCAACAAAAATGTAGATATACTTGTTCCATATTAATACTCAGGGCGGGTTCGCGTGAGCGCAGCTCACGGCTTGTATTCATCTTTGCACACCAGTGAAGGAAGGAAGGTAGGCAATCTCCGAGGGAGGAATCTCGAGTCGGCTGGCTTTCGCGCTATAAAGTTGTTCTTGAAGTATTCCTATATCGCCCACACCGTTGGTATGCCAATATAGTGCTCGCCCTTTGTCACCCCCCTCATTCCCGAGAGCGTGCTCTCGTCGACCACTCTCGTCACATCCCTTGCCGCGCTGCCATATTCCCTCATCGACCAGCAGAACGTCCCCTGACCCTCTCGCATACCCCGTTTCGCACACAGTGGTATGTTCGCATGCCAGGGATATAATGATTGGCAGCGGACTGTCTGCAGTCCGACCACGACGATGCGTGGACTACGTTCTCGTCTCACCCATCGTACAATGTTTGTGTGAGCAATTAAGTTCAATAAATTAAAAATTGGACAATTAATTAGTACAATTTCCGATGCGCTTATATTTAATATGCTCTGTAATATATCTAAGAAGAAATTTTTATTTCTATAATGAAGAAAAAGAACTCGATTAATCGCCAAATATATCAGTAAATGATACAAATGCATCGAATATTGTAATATTTTCGACTGTACAATAAAAGTCTAATAAATATAAAAATGAACAAAGTTCGTTATGTGTAGGTCACACTGAAGACAATTTAAATGCAAATTTAAATGCATAACATTAACACTCGCAAAACATCATTTCACATAACTTCAAATTTTTTTTCTTTTAAAGTTGAGCAAAATAACAGAGAATTTTTAATTTATGGTTGCGTCTTGACAGGGAATAGAGCAATTATTTTTTTAAAAAGTTTTGTGATTTTCGTCTCGTAAATTCACGTTGTTATTGGTATTAATAATGGCGAATTAGCGGGCAACAACAATCTATGCGACGTGGCAACGAGCTTAAGTTAAACGCATGGTTGCTGATAAGGCTCGTCGTAACGGGTACTGGATGCCAGCAACATCGCCTGTGCTATGAGAATGTATACTCGGCAATTCACGCCTGGAGACATGTACGCTCCTCCGTTTGATTGTAAAATAATGACATCACTATATCCTTCGATCGTAAAGAAAACATCGTATCGTCAATTTTACCCTATTTATCTGCATTTTCACTTTAAACAGCTGTTGTTCACATTGATATTATTATTATTGTTATTGTTATTATTCTGTATGTTGTAAATTATATATTATTAATAATTCAACCTTTGCATATACAGATATATAACATTATCCTCTTCTCTCACACACACACTTTCCCCTGATTTTACCAAAAAAATTATATAAATTATAAAAACTTGAATTATATTACTACTCATAATATAATTATAAAAAATAGAATATTAGCTGTCAATGTCACGTAAGTTAATTTATGTGCTAGCGCACAGCACCATTCGCTTGTGGTTTTCGGAGGGATGCATAGAGGCGACAGGTTTTGACGTTAATATGATGCGGCCGCCCGCATGCGAGATTGACACATTCTGTAGGCTTAATCGGCTCCTCTATGCCGCCGCCGCCGCTAATAGCGGATGATCTAATCGTTAATCCGCATTGTACCGTTTTTTTTTGCGCGATTGCTAATTTCCTCGAAAGCTATTTGTTTTATCGAACGTCTAAATAGCAGCGTCCAAGTAATTTCGCGTTTAGGATCGAACGTCTATTCACCTCTTGCCTCGCCCGCAAGTCTCTCCAACTACTTCCAGTCAGGATCATCTCTTAGGGAAGGCTCAATCATCCGTCTAATTACCGTTGCTTCTCTTTTTCTCGCTTCTAACTCATTCGCTCCTCTCTCCCGTCTATCCCCCTTCGTCATTCACTCTGAACTTTTGCCTCTTCAATTCCCTCCTTTTGTACTTCGAAGGATGTTTTCCCCTCTTTTGTACTACGATACTTTTGTACTTTCTTATACTAATCCGGTCAAACAACGTCTCATTCAAATAAATCGTCAAATTTTATTTTATTCATTGTTTTGTAAATGAAAAAAAGAAGTACATTAAATACGGATTATAAATCAAATTGTACAATTTGCTATCAAGCGAACAAATTGTAACAATTAAAATACATAAGACGTTTATATCTGCAATAAAATTTTATATTTTATTTTATACTTATAAAATAAAACCTTTTTTACAGAAGAAAGAAATATAGAACAATAAAAATTCGATTGATATAAAATAAAATGAAAAAAATAACTGCACTTATAATAGATATTTATTATATAATGAAACATACGAAAGTGTAATAAGTATAAGACAGAAACAAAAAGAGCGAGGTTCGGTAAAAACTACTGGATAGAAGGATCGCGTTGCGCCGCGCGTGAAGTTAATAACGGCTCAAGCGCTTGAGAATAGAAACCACGTACAGTCCACTCACGTGCGTGCGAGTCAGGCTACCCACCCGGCTGTAAATCAGCCTTAAACCTGGCTGGGCAGCTTACAATCAAATGTACTTAGCTAGCCTTACCCGAAGCGGACGGATAAAGTGGCGAAAGACGAAAATGGAATATATCCACGATCATAAAGCGCACACACCACCTAAGTTCTCCCCCTCTGCCTCACCTATTCCATTCTTATTCCCTTACGCTATCGCAGCTTTTACTTCCAGAAATCACATTCGTAATACGTCGTCAAAGAGAATTTCTCGCAGGATTTTAATGGAATCGCCTCTAAATGTGCATCCATATATCAAAATTCTAGCTGTAGCACTCCTATTGTTACGCTTCTGGTCCAATATCGAAAAGCATGTTATCTGCATCATGCAAAAGTTATTGAATAGTTAAAGTATCTATACTTCTATTTAATTTCTTAACTATATCTTATAGCAATATGCGCTGTAGAAACATATAAAAAAAAGTTTCAAGGTAAATTGATGAAAATTTGAGGCATATTAATTTTTGATATCTAAAACTAATAATTTTTTAATTTCTAGCAAAAAACAGTATCAAATGTACATAACAGTAATATTTTAAAAGGCTGTATTAATTTTTAAAAATTGATAAATATTTCTAAACGGAACTATTTTGATAGTCCTTTGATAGATTGAAAATCTGTAGCTGCAGTCTTGATGAGTTTTATGTAGAGATTAAAATGTTTCTTAAATATAAAGATCAAAATTTTATTTGATATTTTGTTATTCTTTTCTCTTCTCTTGCATTAATATGTCACATTAGCAACACATTGTACTGATCATTCAGTTGTTACAGTTAACAACAGTTGTTCAAGAGGTCCCAAAAGCTTATTATCGTGTAGAAAGTTAATAAGATTAGCTTCCCAACATTGTCTCCAAATTGCCATATGTTTTCTCAGTAGAAGATTTCGTAGGGCTAACGCGATAATGGGGATTAGGAAGGGCCGTTTTGAGGGTTGTAGCGGCTTAGACAGAGTACGTTGGCTGGTACGATTTCAGGGGGACCCAGATTAGAAAGGTCTAATTGCTACTTAATCTACGAGTGAATATATATTGTTATCAGCCCGCATGGTCGATCCACACAAAGCAGATCTCGATATATGCAATATATAATCCTTTGGAGAAAGATAAAGATCCGGCCATCTAGCACAAGAAGAAATTCTGGTAACCATCCACGTAAAATGGAGCACCTTGCATTTCTGGGATCTCAGCATATATAGTAGAATATTTACTTAATAAGTCCTAAGGCACGGAAGCCGAAATTTATATTATCTGGAGAAACAGCGTTAAACACAGAATTTAAGTTTAATCTCCATTTCGAAAAGATTTTATCGCGCTAACGTCGAAAGCATCGCATTTTCCGTGCATTACAGTAGAAATTAAGCCATCTAACACACCATGCCCATATTTTTCGTGCTCCTCTCTACTTCCACGCAGGACGTTATGCAAAGTTTCTGCTAGGATTCCTTTATCACTTTTCCCTCTAACGACTTCTTTCTTCGCAAATCTTTTCGCCGCATCGCCATCTTTAAGGAAACTATTTCCATATCTTTCTCACCCATCTCTTCCTCATCCGTTGTCTTTGTATTTTGTCCATAACGGTATGGACGATCCATTTTCGCGATATCACATATCGCCAAGGTCTGTTCTTCCTTCCTACTATTTATTCTCGCACATTTACATATATGATAATAGCTGTGCAGGAGAAACGTATTAAATAAAGAATAAAATTTATACTTTATTCGACAAACTTTTTTTCAGCTAAATGATTAAATTTATTTAAAATAATTGTTTAGTTATCTTCCAACAATATATTTATAAACAAATTATATATTCATGTATAACAGATTAATATTATTTTTAGAATTTTTATAATTGGAAAATTTGGAATACATCTGCCAATTTTTCGTGTGAATTTATATGATTCATCCTGTTATCGACCTTTTATTAATTAATTAAAAATTAATCAATTATTTTTTTATTAAATATAAACATCCTACATTTCTCTTTTTTATTATTTAATATTATAAAAAGTACATCAAGTCACATATTTCTTTTGATAAAGAGTGAATCAGAATAATATGCTTGACATACTCTTGTTTTATTTTTTTGTAAAGATTTCAGACATCACACTTAAGTACTCGTCACGCAAAACAATACATTTATCTTTTCAACAATGACGTCATAACAATATGAACAAAAAATTCCGTGGATAAAAATGACAGAGGCCAATCAACATCTGGCGATAGCTCTCGCGATCCAGGGGACGTTATCGCACAAAGCCCGTTTGCCAAGTCGTGAAGAAAGATGGATAGTTTTCATCGTCCCGCTCCATAAATTCTCGTGAGAGAATCCCGCGCGGCGATAAAGGAAGAGATAAGGAGATACCACGGGAAACTGCCATTTTCCTTTGAGCCGTAAAAGAAATTGGAGAAACATTCGTTTTTTTTTACATATGTTTTACAACAGAATGCTTGTTACGTGAAGAATTGAATAAATTGACAATAAGATTAAATACTATAGTGATAATATCAACGAGCTTGAAACTTTCAATAAATACAGATGTAACGCTTATGATTGCTGATCTTTAATTCTGTAGTCTTAATGTGAATAATTTTTTCATTTTTAATAATGATCTAAACAGCTAACCAGTTGCATTGAATTAAATCTAACTTTACCCAATCTAAATCTACTCATATCATTTGGATGCTCTCTGAAACGTGATGTTATCTCGATCGATTGTCGAAATGATGGTACATGGTGGAAAATGCCAGATGTTACGGTAAACTATATTGACCAAATTGATTAACCAAAATCAGGTTACGAGCTCTTAATTTATAGTCGGCGATCAATGTGTTAACTCCAATACCAACTAATTCATATGCTAGACTTATCGTAAACATATGTTGCTCGTTATGGCATAATATGACACACATTGGCATTTTGCTTTTATAGCATATGTAAACAGATAAAATTAAATCTAATTAAATTGAGGCTAAAACTAACGTTAGATTAGTCAACCATTAATGAAAATCATATCTTCATGATTCAAAATGAAAAGATCGTATCAATAATAATTATAAAATAAACGTACATATTAGCCATTTAGTAGTACAATTTTTTGTACTAACAGATAATTCTGAATTCGTACAATACCTATACAATCAAAAATGTTTCGAAGAAATCCTTCCAGTAAGCAAATGGTAGCAATATGCTAGCGGTCGGCAAATAGATTTTAGCAGACTATCACGGCAAATTTGCGTCAACTATATCCGCATTACATTCATGTTTACCAGCACATGTCTACTGACATAATCAGACAGCACACTGCCAGCAGAAATCGTTCAAATAGAATATGTCATTTTTCAATTATTTAAATGTGGAATATATTATTTAAATTGTTACGAAATGGCAGGTATTGCTTGATTTCTACAATAAATTTTTTATTTATAGCAAACACTTTGCAAAATTTGTTTGCGACAGATTTGACTATCTGGGCCTGTACAATGAATGCAATCTTGACCTTATGTCGGATTACAGCCCGAAAACTCGGACAATAAAGGGGCGCGTCGCTAGAAGCCCGGGTAACCTCGATTTACAAAGTACGTAGCGGGGTGTGGAAGCGAAGGATAGATTTTGGCTGGATGCCAACAACGGCACTGCGGATATCGATGGTGACACTGCGCGATGGTGGGGCTTCGCTCGTTCGTTCGATTGCACTACCGGAATCTACCAGCTCAGAATAACGGGTTTATTTAGATAACTATTCATATTATAATATTGTTACCATATAAATTACTATTTATATCGAGAGAGTTAATGTATAAAAACAATTCAACAAAAAAATTCACTAGAAACTAAATATTAAAAATGCATGCAATTTTTTTTCCAAAATCCTGGTATTTGATGCGATTGGCTTATAATCGCGCAATGAGATAGAATAGAAAGATGATTGATCATAAATGTGTTACAAATATTAAAGTGATAAAAAAATATATACTTAACAAAAGAAGAAATGAAAAGAAATGATTAAAAAAAAGACAGTATTCTGTCCAAATAGGAATAAAAATCTGGAAAGATCATTATTCTCTTTTTATAGCGAATTTTTTTCTCTTTCATAAAAGAAAAAGGAAGAAAGTAATCAACTATCTGACTGCATTAAATGACAACGAAAAAGAAAAGAATATGTCGAAGCCTCGCGCGATCGCAACCGGGAAGGCCTTCGTCTTATCCTCTCGTACCAGAAGCGTAATCGCCATAATAACAAATCTTCCACTCACTTGAGGCGATATAAACCTCAGCAATGGGTATTTAACGTTGTCGCCAGCGTCGCAACGCCACGGCCGTGTCGCTACATTTGCTTCTCGAGTCTAGTTAACGTATTATGGTCTTCGTATGTGTTGTGCGCACGCGTGCGTCGCGTTATATTGTGAATGATGCGTTTTGTTATGGCGATATTAAGGCGCTTTCGTTCATTCCTGCGGAAACGCGATAGCTTATGCGGCAGCCCATGTGGATATACGCCACTTATACGCGTCCACACGCTTGACTGAGCGAATCAAACGATAAATTATATTTTCTGGATCGCCACGATAGACGACGTGTTCGATTCGGTGATCATACGCCGTCACTTTGATTCTCTTCCCGCCAGATTTCTTTTTTGACACAGATCGATTTCGGCACAAAAATTTTATTTACTTTTACTTCATAGCAGTTCCCTCCATTTAAATCCTTTCAACATGTTCAAAAACAAAATTCATTCATTTATATAAGTATTATTTAATCTAATTGCGTGATAATAATTAATCATCTTCAATTTGCTATTTCTCTTCATTTTTACTCGATATTTTTAAATATAACGAAGTGGAATGCAATTTTTGTTTATTAATAAATTTATTTTGTATTAAATTGATACTTGTATGATTTCTGTTACGCGCTTATTTCAAGATTATTTAGAAACATATTCCATTAAATGTATGTAAATTCCATTATATGTATAAACATGTAACATGCATATTGACCGAATCAAAATAAATGTGTCCAAAGTTTGATATAATCACAATAATTACAATTATGTGAAATAATATATTACATTTTAGCGGATTAAGATTTTAGTCCGATTAAGTTCATATGAATAACGTATAGCATTACCGCAAGAGTTCTATTGACTACTCAGATTCTATTCTCGGATGCTCTTGCACTTGACGCATAACGAGGCCGTTAATCCCACCGCGGAAACTTTGCCGGAATTTCTCAATGAAAGAAATATATCTACTCGCAAGATAAAGCCGTCGAATTGGACATTAATTTGTAGAGGAATTGAAAGCGATGGCTCGCTATCTCGCGCTTTTTCTCACACTTCCTTCCCTTCATTTTATTCTCTTCTCTCCCTTTCGTGCTCATACATTTCACTAGAAATCCGAAAAGATCCATTTAAACTGATGAAGGCTAACTCTCGATAAAGTAGGAATAAAGAGAAAGAGAAAGAAGTGCGAATAAAGAAATAAAAATGGCTGAATAAACAACAACAAAAAGTTAGAAAAAAGCTTCTTATTTTCTCGCACGGTATTTTTGCAACTAATTCATAAATTATCCAATAATCCATAAATTATCTAAAAATAATAAAATTTACTTGTCATAAACAAATTCAAGTAAACTTTAACCAAGTAAAGTTTTATTTTAACATTAAGTGTTATTAAAAAGTCTATTATAATTTTTGCAATATTGACTAAAATGATATAAAATTTTCACTACATAAAAATCGATTTAAAATTTAACAAAGAATTAGCAGGCGAAAGAAAATGCAGTTACTGAATATCGTGTCAGTATTGAAAAAATTAAAAAACAGAAACATAATATATGATTCTCCAAAAGAACAGTCCAAAATGGCAATCGAATATCGGCGAACGGGAATATTTTTGCAAGTTAAATAAGCAAGGACTCTTCTCTGCGAATTGGTTCTGAATTTTATTGGTTCGCAATTTGTGCGCGACAAAGGGGTTACTCAGCTACTACGAACCTGGCCTTTAAATGGTAATTACGAGAGATCCTTTTCCTCCGCCTTCTCCTCGTTTCCGCTATCGGAGGAAACGATTTTGTAAAATTAAATGTATTCCTCGCACTTACGAGTTCGAACGCTTCGAGAAATTACCGATTTCGCCACCTGGATGGCAAAAGCGCATTTAACTGAATCAAGAATGCATCTGGAAAAAGAGACTGGCAGTTATTACTTATAAAGAGAATACAGTTCGACATGTTCAGTATGAATATTTACGACAGAAATAACAGATTTTTATCAAAGCAGCGAAAAATTTAAATTTGAAAAAAAATTAAAAAATTCAGAAACTTTAAAATTAGAAAAATCATAAATAAAGAAGTAGAGAAGGCTAGTTCTTTATTTTGCTATCAAATTTTAAATGCCTTCGCATTTCACATTTCAGAAATTAATTTAAATAGAGAGTTGTTTAATTATTCATGATAGATTCTTTTCATGTTTTAAGCAATGAAAATATTAAGTAACAAGATGGAATTCTTCTTTAATTGAAAAACGTCTGATGTTTTTTCAACGAAATAAAGACCGTTTATAACGAATAATCGGTTAAAAAAAGTTAATACATATCATATACAATATATTAAAATATCGTATAATATTTTTTGAATATCAGATAAATAGAGATATTTGAAATAACAGTATTTAGTTAGTATTCCGAGAAAAATAAATGTATATGTATGTTTTATATGCATGTGTGTATGTGTATTGAAGAATAGGGGAGAAAATCTGTATCTATATATGAACATAATAAAGGCAAATGTTATACGATCCAAATTTGTTAGAGAGAGAGAGAAAGATATATATATATACTGAATCATATATAGTATTTATTGTTAATAGTTTATATTTTTTTTCCGAGACTAAGAAAATTTTTGTTATTTCATAATTTAAATAATTTTATATTTCTCTGTAAAAAATTAATAATACAAAATAATTATATCAAATGAGCATATAACTTTATTAATGATCGTTATCATTAACACACAAGATAATGCATTAATTAACAGAATTGCCATCTTCGGATTGTCGTCGAATCCTCGAAATACAATTGCAAATATTAGCGCTTGCGCTTGTAATCTAATAAAGTACATCCGCCGTCGAGTTCGGAATATGAGATTTAAACTCGATGTAATGTTTGCCTTGTTTCTGGGTCAGCAATACGATACGCTGATGAACGGATTAACCAAGGATAAAGTTGAAGCTACCACAATGTGCGTAAATTTTACCGAAATAAACCGCATTCCCTCCTGGAAATAACAACTTTTTGAAACTAATCGCAATATATTGTCCAGCACAAAATATTCGATACGAAGAGTATTTCGTTGCAATGTCAAAAATCTGTACACGATACATGATAATGTAAATACATTATAACCACAAGTGGTTTTAACATTAATAGGTATTATCTCACGTATTAAATTTACAAATTACTTGCATGATGAAACATTAGCGATAATATGAATTATAATTCAGATATACTAATTCAGATAGACATAATAATGATATACTATTAGATCTAACTACAAGTTTGAAAAATAATAAATAAATAAATTTTAAATAAATGTGGCAAGCTATGTCAAAAATAATAAATAAATCTGCTTAAAAACTATTTAAAATTAAATAACGATTTACTTTTAAAATAAAAACAATTTTATTAATATTGTATTTGCTATACAGTTACATCCAGAGGAATTGAAATAATTGAATTCACTTGTGATTTTCTCTATCACTATTTTCTATTCTATATGGATACTTTAAGAACATTTGTAATTTTAGATTTTTTCCAAAAGAATTTAAAATAACGTAAAAAATATGTAATAGTAACGATTTGAAATCATATGCTCACAGATTGAAATCGGCATAAAATTCACTGGGAGTATTTTTTTAATCGTGCTCTCTTTCTCTCTGTCTCTCTCCTCTTATTTTTATTTTACATCCCATTAAATCGATTCATAGATATCATATCCGTCAGTAATTTCGCAACTACTCCATTTCTCCATTATTCTCTAATGTGATAACGTAACTGTATTATACGTGTGATGTAATAAGCGGGAATGGTAGTTGCGTTGATAGCACATAATATTTCTAATATGGTGCTAATACGTATGAGTTATCTCGAAAATATTTTATATAGCAATATTTCATATGTCGATAATTTCAATTTAATGTATTTAATTGAATAAAGGTCTGTGCTTAATTTTTATTTTCAGTAAGATTAAATTAATTATTTTAATCTATTATACGCTTTTCTGCAGTGAAATTTATTTTAAGACTTAATTACAAGAGCATTTAATGTTCAAAAAAATGAAGAATTATCGCGAAGTAGATAAATAAATTTTCATTTATGGAAAATCGATTTCAGAGATTTAGAGATTCAACAAAATATATTTCTACTCGGAATTTTTTATGAACACGATACTCAATGTGGTTTCTGTTAGTTTTTAATTCAGCTACATTTTCGAAAGCGATTGAATTGTTTACACTTTTATTCGAATTTTTCCACGTTCACGATGCAACGTTTGCATTTTTCACGATTGAATTTCTCATTCCGTTTCCGCGCTCAGTTTTACTCGTACATGTTTTTTTCTAAACGACAAGCCGTATGTTGTTCAGTTAAGTATCGAAGGATATTTATTGGAAAGCTATATTTCGGATTATCGAAGGCGAAAGACGATTTTATTCGATAAATAACAATTATTTGACTAGTAAAGCAGTATTTATGTTGACGGGATCAAGAAGAAGATAAAGCAGTAATATCGTCTCGAATCATCGATAAATATGATGAAATCTTATAACTACATTTACGCGGCCATAAGGTGGATCTTCAAGGAAGTGTCTTTGACGATTCGCGATTTCAATTTTTCGAGATTTGCCCTAAAGGAACAGGAAAATTCTACACGAAGCGAGAGAAATACGCTACGCTCGCAGGCAATACTCGCGCGCGTATTTTTCTGGAATTTCCCCGTCAGCGAAACACCGATCTCTTTTATTTTACCATTTTTGCATGGATGTCCTCGGTGGCATGAAACTTCGCTACTCGTGCTCGTTAACGGATTCCTGTTTCACTGAATGTACAAGATTCTTCACGCGACCATAAAGAATGAGGAGATCTCCTCTTGAATGAGATTTATTTTTAAATATTAGTCTATTTTTATATTTATATAGAGAGAATTTGTATACATTACATTTACTGTGTGTCACACAGTAAATTTTATATATGTGTATATACATACACATTATATATATGTATGTATACAAGATCTCTGAAACTAAAGACACAGACTCTCTTATCAATTCTTCTTTATCTGATTACAAAGCTCGCTTCCTAATTGGATCAAGATTGTCACAATGCTTCTCTTTCTCTCTTCCCTCTTTTCTCACTCGCGCGCGTTAGCGAGAGCCTGTGAATGTATCATCAAGATTGTCACAACGCTTCTCTCTCTTTCTCTCCCCTCTTTTCTCACTCGCACGCGTTAGCGAGAGCCCGTGAATGTATTTATTGAAGACGATGTTGAAGACAATTCTCCTCATTGGATACTAGTTAAATCACATTTCCATCAGCGAGAACAATGAATCTCACGATGCTCTCAACAATACAGAACGAATTGAGCGCGAAGACGCAACGTTTCGCTGCGGACAAAACATTTCCCATCTGCTGATTGGATATTTCAAGAACAGAAACGACTAATTAGCTATCGTAGCGTTTGCCGATGATTCTCCGTGAAGATCTCCGTGGAGAAACGAACCTTATCCGGATTCAGGTTTCGCAAGTTAAATCTATTATGAGAAAGGTAGTCAGTCTGAGACGGTTAACTCCGGTCAGAATCGGATGATCTCTGTGTGAACTTGCGTCTGACTGAGTTAAGATCTATTCATACGGTTTAGCTTTAGATAAACTAAGTAAACTAGGACAAAGATTATTACGGAGATAGTGAAAATATCATGTAGCTTTTGGACATTCGTATCCTACCAATCCTCAAATTTTCTCAAATTAATAACTTTATTATTTTAACATTAACGTTTTTTTGTCTATTTTATAAAATAAAATATAATGCAAAGTTTTATAGTAGCTTAAGCTATTAAAAGTTCACAGTTTCATAATTAATTTAATTAATTTCGGTGACTTAACTAAGAATTCTAATTAGTATTGTGAATATATACTGTAATTGACAAATAATATAATTTAGGACAAATCTCTAAAGGATTATTGCTACAAATGAGAATTTTCCTTATATATATATATATATATATATATATATATATATATACATCACACGCGGATGTAGCATTAATCTAAACATCTCTGTTAAAAATTTAACTAAATTATGTATCAAATAGATCTCTTAATCGACTTTATCAACGGTATTCGATCCTCATTGGAAGAGACCTATTGTCTAGTATAATTTCATTGGAATAGATTTCCTCTTTTGCTATCTCTCGGTAGCAGTATTTCATTCCCGCGCTCGATACACATGCTTTACGTATGCTCAGATAACAGATGATATATATCTACATAGCAGCACACGGATACTGTTTTCCCCCCTCCCCTATCCAGCCACCAACACTCGGTACAAGTTATTCCACCGTTGCACGCGTTAATTCTAATTGTAGAATTGGACGTCATTAAACGCAAGGCGGCAACAAGACAACAAGGCAACAGTCAGATTAAATTATGCACTCTGCGTTAATTTAATTCAAAGATGTAGGGAGGAGCACGTGATTAAAGCGACCTGCGCGCACATTCAATATAATATTCGTGTAAAAGTCAGAAATCATTCTGTTCGGCTTTTGTTGAGATCTAGAGAGAAAGATTTTAGATTCTCGTTAGTTTTAAATTATCTAGTGTGTCCATCATGGCATATAGCAATAAAGGGAAAACTGAAAGTTCGTTCTTCGAACAATCGGTAACCCGCTAACCTTTCGGTCAACCTAGCATTCCAGTTACAAAGTTCTGCAGTTTCAAATTGCATCCATGGATTATGGGAGTTTACTGGTGCACGAGCATGTTTATATATAGTTAGGCACGCCACCATTAGTTTATGTGGCACGAAAATTTGTTCTCCCGAGAAATGTGAGATGGGAAATTGCATCTAGAAAATCCTAAAGATGGTAAAAGTATATCTAGTTATTGTCCATGAAATTCACTTTACATGATAAATTGCATCTCATTAAAATGTAACGAGCTCTAACAATTCCCGTTTATTTTATCGATGTCATCTACAGTAAAACACACACAGCTTTCTTATCGTTCGAACGATAGAACGACCCCATTCATTAGTATCTACGTGCTGTCTGTGCGTGTGAATGCGTGAGTAGTTTACCGCATGCGGGAAATAAATTTTAACAAATTTCCGGCCGTGGAATTTTCACGAGTACAAAAAATTTTTGAATGCGGGTCGCGCACACAGTGTGACAATGGAATATCACGATTTCCTCCGTGTCATTATATAGACCTGGTTTGACTAGAGAAAAAGGTTGAAAATAAAAATAATTTAAAAAATGATAATTTATGAGATTGTGACCATTTTCAGATATAAATTTTAATAATAATATTCTTAAAAATAATGTTAAAACAAATTTAAAATATTTTTTAATGTATTTAACTTGTTTTTTTAAACTTATAAAATAATTTCTTTTAATTTTTGGGACTAATTTATCAGTCCTCGTATTACTATCATATAATTTGAATATTATATTCTTTTTATATTCATATTTAAGATTTATGGAAAATAAAATTTGTTGGTAATATTTATAATTATAATTAATACATCTTTATAAAAGTAATTTTTTCATTTTGTTGAACGCTTCTTACGCTACAGTTATTTTAATTAAGAGCAAGCAAAACATATATATTTAAAACTCAAGTAACCTATAAAAACATGTAGATTTATCGTTAGAGATATTTTTCGAATAAATAGTCGCAAATGCAAAATATAGTGAGTAATTGGTAGTGCTCCATTTTTTTTATTTAAATATTTATTTAATTATTTCCGTGTTATGGCTTAGACAAGGTTAAATAAATGTTACCATTTAAAAAAATATGATAAAAGATTCAACGGGTGTTAAGGATTAACTTTAGAAAACTGGGGAAACTGCTTTTATTCGGATCATACTTTCGATCGGACGAAAAAATTCATAGAATATCCCATAGATACACCGTGAGTGAAACGAGGCTTTTAATATCGGTCTACTCTTTCCTTTTTCCTGCATCCTCAATTCTTCTTTCCTCGCGTTGCAACTATAGCTATGCATCAGAGGCTGCATTGGTACTGTGCAGTGTTATATACTGTTCGAAATAAAACGAGGCGCAAACGCCTCGTCCTCCTCCTCTTCTTCCTCTTCCTACCTCAAACCGGAAAAGTTTTATGGCTGGTTGTATGTATACGTTTTGACCGTTTGAAGCATGCAAAGGCGTGAATACAAGTGCGCGCGCGCACCAACAATTCAAAGCTGAGAACGGAATGAGTTTTTTTTCTTTTAAAGAAGATTTTAAAGTTAAAAAATTATTGTGCTACATACTAAATATTTTATGAAATTTAATAATAAAGTCCTAAACAAAAAGTAACAAGATGACAAGGAGAGATAAGTTATAATAAGAAGTGCAGCTAAATAGCGCGCGCAAAGCGCGCGTCTGTATAGTGCTAGTATATATTAATAAAATTGACTTATTCATAAAATAAAAAACAAAAAAAAGATAAAAAAAGCATAGCAGGAAAACAGATAAGTAATACCAAGGGACGCGAATATTTGGACAGTGTTAGTTTAAGAAGTTACAATCTCTCGCCTATATATAAAGAACGAAGATGAGCCGTGCTTTTCCTGCGAGCCGACCTACACACAGACTCGAGATTTTTTAACCTTCCCCTGAGGCAAAGAGAGGGGATAAATTCACATTTTTCCCAGCTTCTTTAACAGCGTGACAAAAGAGAAGAATTATAGCTATATATGGTCCCTTCGAGAGATTTTACATACATATTTGAGACGATAATAAAATAAATTGAATATTAATTAATTTATGGCGATAGATATATTTCACTTTTCAAATTAGTAGAATGTAAGTTCAATTTATGCACTTCAATATAATATCTTTAACAATACAAAAGATCTGATCTGTTCTATTTAATTAGGAACTAACAAAGTTCATTCTGGAACTGACGACAACACGGCCAGCAGTTCTACTCCAACGTTAATTGCTTCGTTCATTGTACCTGCGTGCACACGGCGACCTTCTCCATAAGTCATCGTTAATTATCGCGTTAGTGTCGAGTTGATATATCGCTCGCTCCGTTAGTCGGGATTACGATTATCCGCTCGTTTCGAAACGTAGAGTGGAAACTTAGACTGTACTCCGTAATGCATTTCGTTAAATCATACGAATGCAAAGGTATCTGCATTTGGAATTCGGAAGAAATATGCATTAAATGTGAAAAAGTATTAAAGTAATTATTAATATAAATAATGATTTCGGATTGATTTTGCGATACAGAATATACATAACTAATCAAAAAGAGAAAATAGATTATATGTTTAACAAACAAAAAATCAATTTATTAATATTATTTTATAACTGATCCCATTTTTTACGTTATACCTTTTAATATTATTCTTTCGAAATCTAAATACACATATATGTAAACACACATATGTGTATAACATTACATATTAACTATATTCGCATGTTACGTTTTCAACTGTATATTAAAAATTCAGTACAATTAATTAGAGATAATATCTTCACAGTGAATCTCAATAATATTAGATAACGAGTATTAAATAACTCAAAAGAGATTTCTACGGAAAATCTGAAAATCCAATCTGAAGATTGGATAGCTATATTTTTTAAATAATTACTCGTATCTTTTATTCAAAATTCAGGGCTAGCAGTAAAAACGCTTCCGAGCTGCACTATGTGCTGGATTTCATTAATACATTATTTAATCTGCATCGAAGAGGGACAGCTCTATCGATCGTCGGACATATAGTATGTCGGAAGGTTAACGCCGGTATTATTCCGTAATCCGCCACAAAGGGTTCTTTCGATGCTGCTAATCTGAAATTCTATGGCTTAGCCTACTTTTCTACATCGCTAACTTACAGATTTATTTTCCGCACACATTTCCTCTTCTCTGAGTTTTGCACAAAAGTAGAACATATGAGACTCACCTGAAACAAACACAAGAATACAATTTGCATTAGATGTTTTTGTTAAATAAAAGATAAACAGAATAAATTTATAAAGTTTATAAGTTTATATATCAACAATAGAAAAATTATCTTATTTTTTTTATAAATTACAGCAACAATAAGTGAAATTATGTAAAATCATATACGCACTGTGCAAAAAAAATATTTTATATAAAAGCTGCATGTTTCCGAAGGAATTCACATGTGCGCCCACGTGGTTATTTATACATGGGCATAACTTCGGGGTGAATTTAGCATACAAAAATGCTGAAAAATATTTTTCTTATTTGACTTTATTCTCGAAAGTTGCAGATATTTTGTATTTTAATAACCCTTTTTACAAATTGAGCTAGCATAATGATTTCACCTAGTTATTTACTTTATATATAATATATCATGTACATGTATACATTTCATAGTTTAAAATTTGTAATATACATATAAACACAGATCTTTAATTCTAACAAACGCTCAAATTCCAGAAATAGAATAATAGAAATCTCAATTAGGATGTGTCACATTTGATAAAATAATTTTAAAGGCATTAATCAAACATTACCAGAGCAGTGCTATCTGTCTGTAGGACATCTTAGTAAGTTCTCTGCTAATCCATTGCGGTCACAAACAACTTTCTACGAATGCTAATGAGCGATTGCTGAGAAGCTCGAGGAAAAGCTAGGGCAAGAGTGCGGCATCCGCGCAAGGAAGAAAGCAAAATTGGAATCTCACTCTAGGGTAACATAAATGGCAACCAGCGTCGCACACGCACGCGTGCGCATACATATATATATATATATATATATATATATATATATATATATACGCTCCCTTTCCCTCTTTCTTTCTCTCCTTCCTTCCCTCTCACATTTCCTCTATCGCCTTTCACCTCTGTTCCACCCCTTTTTCTCATTTCCACGTCTTACCCGTCTCAGCCTACAAAAATCGTGGAATTCTTGTTGCTTGGTATCTCCTGTTTCGGGGTCATCGGTGTGTCGGCATATGAAGTTAATTTGATTTTTATCGTGCTACAATCTGACCCAGCTTTGCTTTGCTCTTTGCACTTTAATGCCTTCACGAAATATCACACAATCAAGTTACTCGCATATAGTATGACAAAAAATTAATTTTACAGATAAATCTTATTTAATTTTGAATGTAAAATTTGTTTAAATTTGTCAAAATTAATTTTATCTCTTTTGAATAAATTTCTTTCTCGCGTTTTTATAGCTTTTTCCAGCAATATTTCCACGTTAGAAGAACTCTTAGAACTCCTCAATTGAAATATCAATCAAATAGTATCTAGGATAAAGTAATACGCAAACGACATTTTCTTTTGCCGTTCTAAAGAGAATTTTGCTGCCGTAATGGTGATAAAACAGATGTCGCATTTCTAGCCGCTTAATCGCGATTCATGAATCACGTTGAGCTCTTTTCTCGACGGATTAATTTCGAGTACCTAGCTCAAGTACACTCGCGCAACCTAAATCGGATGCTTTTCCGTTTGTTTTTCCTTTTTTTTTAATCAAATACGCTCATATATTTTTCCAACTCTTTGATTTACATAAATATGCACAGTTTTTATTAATTATATTACATAATCGGAGAAAGGGAAATGATTAAAACTGCTATAAATAAATATTAATTCTTAAATTAATGCAATCTCAATCTACAGAATAAACAGAAAATTGTGTTATATTTATTAATGAAATCTCATAAAAGTGTGTGTATATTAGGGAAAAATATTTCCTAATTAACTTACAGCACTCTAAAATTTATTTAGATTAAAGTACTCTTGGTATAAAATAATTGAAATTCTTTTTGATTTACTTGATAATTTGTAGATTAATTTTCCTATAAATCAAAAGTATAAAAAAACAATTATTAAAATATTAGATTATAAAATGTGCGATAAAAAGGTAAAATTTTGTTATATTAATAATTTATTTTAATAAAGAAGTATCTCAGCTATATTGATGGTAATTATACGGCACCACAAATTGAATGTATTTCGAATTGGAAAGATTGCATTGGTAAATTACTGAAACGGAATAGTCAGTTGACAAATGACCGCACTGCGAAATCTCGATTGAGCCTCGTCGGAACGTCCGTATTATCTTCTTGTAATGGCTGCTGCGAACTTAGCTGCCAGCGGCACGACGCCGAAATAATTCAAAGATACAAATTGCCCGCAAAACGAGCTCGCTTCCACGAGAGATCGATGCTCGTGGCAACGCGGCGTACGGAAGTATCGCGAATATATTTCGCGTGTTGTGCGTTTCGATACATTTATTCAGCGATCGAGCGTAGGTTTTGGCTGAGATATTGCATGTAAAATTCGATCGTTTACTATGAATGATTACACGGTCTGAGACTTAAGCATTTTATTTAAGAAATTAAATGTGAATTTCTTCATAAATAGTTGATATTGATTATCTATCTATCCTACTTTAAAATAAATTAAATTAGGTAAAATAAAACTACGATTAGTTTCGTGAAATAGTAAAGATAAAAATCATTCACACACACACACACACACACACACAATAACTAAACTATATAATAAAAATAAATAAATAAAAATTGTATTGTTTTCTCTGTACTGCATTTCTTTGCGAAAAAATTGTAATAATATTTATATCTTTATTACCTCTAGTATTTTTTGTGGCTAAAATTTAAAAATATTATAATTTTTATAATTTTTATAATTGAACTTAACGTTTTGTTTTTATTCAAATGATTATGAGTTTTTGTTTTTGTTAAAGTGATATGATTATGATAAGTGATTATGATAATAAAGTCATAAAAAAAGGAACCGTGACATGCTATCGAGAATTTTCTGTAAAAGCTAACTTTCATGCAAACAAAATTCCAAATAGCGCGAATAATCAAGCACAATATTTGATCTCACATTCCGTTGACATAACTTTTTCAAAATTAGTCACGAGAGGCGAATAGGCGATCAAAAGCTTGAAATTTTTCGAAATTCTCGCGGCACATGACGTATTTTTTTAATTAGCGTTATTTTTCAATGATTGATGCATCTCATCAGCTCGACCAATTCACTGTTATAATTTCTACGATAGAACGTAAATTGAAAATGGCGGAAAAAGTATACTCATAAAAAAACGCAGCTCACTTATTATGAACTGTTCTACAACTGTTCTACATCTTAATTACTTAAAATTGAGAAGAGATATTCGCAAAATTTGCTTTTTTTAGAAAAATCCGCATTCTTTATCTGTGTATTTAATATATTTTTTTCTCGTACATTTGTTTCTTATCGTATACTTTCGATCACATTTTTTTTCTTGCAAAAGATCTAAAACTTTAAAAAAAGAAAGAGACAGCTAGGAAGTAACAGTAGGTCTTCTCGAAGTAGATTACAGTGTGATTACGTGCTACATAAGAGCATTAGACAGGGGCTTCCTTCTGTACATAACGTGGTCGGTGTATGTTAGCTGAGAAATATTGAGAGAGTTGATAGAAGGATCGATACGCGTCTAAGACGATGAGAAAGTCGGAATGTAAGAATTTTTTAAAGTCCAAACTATATAATCGTATAATACAATAATTATCACAGTTTCAATCAGTATATAAAAAATATTAAAATCGATAATAATGCATGTAATAAAAAATTATAATGCAAACATATGGAAACGTAAGAACAGACGGAGTAATTTAAAAACTTACAGTTTAACGTCACATTCATTAGCTTTTAACACTGACACTCGAATGTATTATATATAAATTATCTAATAGGAAAAGTATACATGCAGTCGCAAAAATCAGCGACATGTTCTGATCATCGAGCTAAAAAGGATGTGAAAAGTCGAGAAAGTTAACACGAGTATTATGTATTCAAGTACAAAGTGGGATCGATGTTTGCACACGACTAAGATTAATGGGTGTCGAGTTTGACGGTTGATGGGGTCTTCGGTCCCTTCGTAGCCCTTTCTCGTTCCTCTTCTTCCTTCTGCCGAAGGCGCTAACCTTCCGACTAACCGTCAGAGTTCATTTTGACGATGGATGATTTGCATATTGGTCGTCGGAAGTTATTCTACGATTTGAAGGTCCATTCAACCTAATTCTGATGCAATTTCTTTTCTTAGTATCTAGTATCTAGTTGGTTTTTGGAAAGTGGATCGTAATGACGAAGGAGAGATTGGATATATTTATACAGATTTGTAGAATTATATTATTTAACAAATACGAAGAATCGATTACTTCAAGAATAGCAGTAAACTCCGCTTAATGAGTCTGATTTAACAACGACCTTTACAGCGACATTAATCAAATGTGAAGGAAATTAATGAAAATCGATTTATTAAGCATATTTATTAATTAGCACAAACCAATTCGGTATAGCAACGGTGTAGAAATATTTGGAAAAAACGTACAGGGAGTACGCTGTGACACAGTATATACTCGTTAAATGCGTTTGTTAATTAAGATTGCATTGCATTCATTAGTACAATGTATAATAACGGAAACAATAAAATAATATAATTTGCTAAAACTTGGAATACGCACTTTATGCGAGTTCATGTTCGTTAAAAAGATTGAATTATTTTTAACGCTGGATTTTAATATAGTTTTATATATACGAGTACATATATATGTATATGGTTTTCACATAAACCGCGCGTGCGCGTAACAGCTGTAAAATACAAATGTCTATCTCGTTTAACAAAGTTAAGTTAGATTACGCACCCGTCAGAAATTGGCATCGGCGAACGCGTTTAATAAAGTGTTGAAACCTCCAATATTGTATAGGGAAAATCGAAATGCTTACTCCATGTCTATAAATCAAAGTAGTTAACCGTAGTTATTGATAGTGCACTCCATCACCGACGTCAGCACGTAAATTACATAGCACAGCTGGCAGTTTAGCTAACATTAATATTGTCAGAATATTACAAACGCTGTCTGTTCGTTTGTTTGTACTCAGTACTATAACAGGATTACTTCACTTCGACGATTATTGTCGAATCAATTGGTGTAGTGCATTAAGATACGTAATTTTACAATAAAGTTTGTAGGTAAAATTTATTTAAACGGGATAAATTAAAATTAATCACTTTATTAAAATCACTCAAATTTTTTAAATGGAAAAAATATGTGTAACAAAACAGTTCCGTACTTTCAGGTCAGATTTAGTCCTTTTTTTTTTGTAATTTTATGTGGAGCATTTCAGGCTTACAATATAACGTTTATAATATAATGATTAATGTATTCAAGTTGTTCTAATTTTATCAAAAGTATGTATAAGTGTAAGTTACATTATATTTCAAAATCTAAATGTTAAATCATATAATTCATTGAAAATTAATATGTAAAAAACAATATTTCGTAAGAGATTAACGAGATTTATAATTTATGATTTATTTGAATCTCGCGGAGTACACACTGTGTCGTTAACCTACTTTTGCCCTTCGAAACTTCCCTCTTCTGCCATTACGCGTCACGTGAGGCGTCGTTTTCGTTACGTGGCTGCGTATTACGTTACTTTAGAGTACGCGGGGTAGAGTGGAACGAATTAATCACTGCCCTAGCAGGGCGCTTTTCAGATTTTTACGCAAATGACTCCCCCCCCCTCTCTCCCGAAAGTGTACACGTGGTATCCGACTTCGGTCAATGCATTTATACGTCGTTTTTCGATGACAAATTATGGCGATAAAATTGCCACGGGAAGTGAAATTTCACGACGTAATTTCTTCCCGGCAATTTCTATCATCAAGTACCACTCTGCCACTTTTCGAAGATCTATTTCCTTTACCCTCCTTCTTTTCTCGTCATATCATTGTTATATATATTTATGTAGAATAAAAATATATTACAACAATCTTTAATATTACTTTAAAAAAAAAATGTTCAATGAATCTTAATGTTTTTCGAGAGTTAGGGGAAGTGCAATTACATGTCGAGAATTAAATTACAAATCATATATAGGATTACGCGTTGTAAAATAAATATTTAACTACGGATCACTTGGTCATAATTGAATGCATGCAGAAATAATTAAATCAATCGGGGAGGTTGGGAATATATATTACGCGTAAATGATTTGCTGCTCAAACCTCGACAATACAAAAACAGTTGTTACATTCGGTTCCATCGTTGTTAAAACAATTAAATTTTTTCTTAATATTTCAACTTTTTGCTACTATAGAAATATACACAAATGTGAGCACGTATTTAAATTTTCCTTAAAAAGATAAAGATTAGAGACGATATACCGGATACATAAACAATATTGATAACCATAGAAGAATATTATTTCAGGTTGCAAAAAATCTAATCGCATCTATTTTAATTGAAATCGCATGATCTTTCCAATTCTTACTAATCTCTTTATTCGCGGTATATTGTTCCGGACGTTTTGTATCTAATAACAAACTAGGGGCAACTTTTGGTGCAAATCCTTATTGGCGCGTCACGCACGTGGTAGCTCACGCGAATACCAAGACTTTCGCGAAACAAGCGGATGAAGATGGACGCGTGCGATCTGAATTCCAACGAAGCGCGGCGAGTGACTTCCTTCTTTGAATCAGTTGTACCACGTGTTCACGACGGATCAAGTCATACTGAAAGATGTATGTAGGCGTGTATGGGTACTCGGTTCAATATAAATGCAAAAACGATAAAGCGCGCGCGCGTAAAATAGGTTAAAAGCAAAAGAGAATTCCTTTTTCATCGATATTCCGCACGGCATGGCCAAAAACGTCAGTTGCAAAACCGGGTTGCCGAATTTAACACGAAGCGGATGGGGGCTTTTCAGAAAGAGCTCGCCTCTGAGCACGCCTCCTGAGGAAGTTTCATTTTTCCGGTCTTTCTTTTATGTTTCATCTTAAGTTGAATGAACGGGAAAAACATATCTGAGCCTCTCCTTTAACAGTTTGCGTATACAGCACACACAATAATTATATATTTTAAATCTTTATAATGAATGTAATGAAATAGGAACATATGCATGTACATTCGCGATCGCGTAATTATCCAGCACGTGAAATATAAATTCAGACGCATGTGCAGGCCACACATTGAAATCCCTTTTGACGTATCTCGCCAGTAGCCCCGTTCGCTTACAAAATTAATCTGTACCAACGAATGGTTTAATGCGTACTGGTTAATGGAATCAGTAGCAGCCGGATTGTATTCAGAACGTTAAATATTCTTTCTATTTATCAGAGATGAAAAAGCATTTCCTGTTTTGAAAGCTCCTTTTTTCCAATTTTTAACAATTTATTGTAACGTAATTCGTAATCTGTGTTTATAATCGTCAAATAAAATTTATACTTTTATTTTAATTTAAAAATGTGTTTGCGTACTGTATGTGTATTAGAATTTATTATTCTCTCTCTCTCTCTCTCTCTCTCACACACACACACACACACACACACACACACACATCATCATCATCATCATCATCATCATCATCATCATCATCATTATATAAATATAGATGACAACGCTTTAAAAAAGTGAATTTTGGAAGACATTTGATAAATTCTTTTTTTAATTTTGAATGATTAGGAATAGATAGGAATAGATACTCGTATTTCTAAGAAGAATCTTAAAGAGGAACGTTCAACGATATCAATTTAGGAAAAGTTTTAGCTGTATGGTACACATTTCTTGAAACACTGAGTACATTATATACACGTATATTTGCGGTTATAAATTTTCCATAAATATGCGGATACATAAAATGCATTTTCTGGTTACGTGCGTCGCAATATCGAACGTGCAATATATTTTAGCACGACAGTGACATTATTTCGTGCACGTTGCCTGGTCATAAATCTGCAAATGGCGCTTCTAATAGCGCACTCCTTTCCTTCGCGCGAAATTCGACCTGGTTTTGTATAGAAATGGAAAATATGATCGATTCAACAGTAAGTAAACTATGGTAAAATTGAGTATTAACAATTATTCAAAAATTTAGTTACACACAGAACACAAATATTCAATCTCAAATCAAAATATAAAGACATTGAAAGTCAAAAAGATGAATTAGAAAATTGTATTAGGATGAATTAGAAGATGAAATAAAAACCAATTAAACTTGTATTAAATATATGTGATATCTACGTGTCTGCATAAATTCTAAAAAAAAAACACTCGAGAAAATTCTCTTCTTTCCTTCATACTCATGAATTCTCTAAGCTCTTTTACATTAAACACCCTTTTGCTTCGGAGGAGTTGTGTTTCATTAGTCTAAGAGCGTTTGTACGCTGCATCGTCTCGTGTTAGTTGTCCACGCGACTTATTGATGAATACTGTGAAGCCTTCCATGGACTAGTTTATACGGCCGCTGTTTTCCAGATCGTTTAATTCTCGTAATGGGAAGCAGTATGCTGCGCGAATTACTAGATACGATACGTCGTTGCCTCGAGAAAAGTCACTACTACTCTTTTTTCACTTATTCGGATACATTGGAAAGTTAAAGAATACTTTAAAGATTTAATTTATTTTACAAGAACACTATGTTCAACATATATTTTTCCTATAATTCTTAACAAATAAAAAAAGTCTTAACAATAAAGATCTGTGTGTGTAAAATAAATTTTTGAATTAAATTAAATTAAGTTTATTAAATAATACAAAACGTATATATATATATAATAATACAAAACGTATATATATAATAATCTTAATTTTAAATATAAAACTTTTATTTTATAAAAATTTTATAAAATGATTAAATTGAATTAATATATGGAGTTTAGATTAGGTGGATATATAAAACATTTGCCAAAAGTTTGATATTCAGATGAAACATAATTGGTTACTTTTTTAATATTTTTATGATTAAACGTATTTTATTATTATGTATCTCTTGGAAACGTAAAATATTTTATAAACTAAAACGAATAAATAATATTTCTCTCATATTTAGCTTCGTTTTATATTTATCTTCCAAAGTTAGACATTTTAATTAGAGTCGCGTATCAACCTGCAGTTAATTTGGTTAAAGAGTTTTGAACTATCACCTCTTGGAGTAATACGATAAATCCGAGATACTAACATCCTTCTCTCGGTGAGACACGTCGGTGATTTTACGGCGTCGCTTTCCTTCGAGACGAAATCGGGTGCCAGTGAGACTCTGAAGGAATTACATTTGAAATTGTAATACCTCCTCTTTTTTATACTCTCAAGAGTACAAGCTATTCGCTTTTCGGATTTCCTTTAGAGATACTTTTGTTTCCAAGGATCGCGTGTTCCATATGTGTCACACGAAATTACAGCTTGGATTTATGGCATTATTAATAATTAAAAGACTCGCAGGAATAATATCGCCCTCGAACGTTTATGAAATGTCAACGATTTTATTTATTATCACAACTCTATTATATACATGAAGAATGCTTTCGAATTAATTAATTAAACATTTCTCCGAGAGATATGTTAATTAAATTAAATGGAAAAACATAATTTTATGCTAAAGGTCTCTTCATTTTATACATGCATATAAAGAATTGTATACACTTTAAAATCAATATTCTTCGATCTTGTAATATCGTTTTAATTGAGAATGTAATATCAAATTTTTGAATTAACCAACGAAAATTTTCTTTTAAATAAAGTCATACATTGTTCTCACATTATTTGGATTTTATATACATATATTACCAAGAGAAATAATTTAATAATTAATTACATTTCGGATTACAATTCCACAGTTCCGATTACGAAATTAACAAAAGTATGAAGATTATAATAACAATAATAAATTTTATTATCTTGTTCTATAGATGATTACTATAATTGCAGTCCAGAAAAAAAACAATAATCGATAATAATTTGAATGCGCAAATGAATATATATAAAAGTATATTTAAAAACACTTAAAGCTATTAATTAATTTAAATATTTAGAAAAACATTTAAAAAATATATATTAGCTAATTAAAAAAATAAACTAAAACAATAAATGGTTTTGCACAAAGAACATACATTTTCGGGAAAAAAATCTGCTTTTTCCGATATATTTGGATAAATTCACTGCCAGTCTTATGCCAGTTTGTGAGGAATGACCTGAGGGACACAGAATGTGAAGCGCCTTTGACATTTTAATATTCTCTCGAAAAATGCTCGACTTTTACGTCGAAGCGTCTATTGACTTGGCGCTGAAAAGAGCTCGTTGCAGATTCCCGTACATTCGCGGTGTTTACTCCTCCTTGAAAACTCGGCTTGGAAGTGACGGAACTGCCGAGATGAGAAAATAAAGTCTCTCTTTACCGACAGAACGTGTGCAGACAGAAAACTATCAGAACATGACTCTTAAAATTTCCACGTGTGCCAAGTCAGGAATGCGAAAAGTCGTAATAATTTGTAAGTACTCATACCGATTTATAAAATTTCTCTCTCTCATCACTTATTTTACTCTGCTGTCGTATGTTTTACGTTTCCATCTGTTTTGAATCCGGCTGTTACGCATTGCCTCTTGATTTATTTTATATCGTTTTATTTGTTTGACTCAACTTTATTTTAGTTTTCATTGCCTTCAAGTAGAAATAAATGAAAAATTTAGGCTTTTGTTTCCGAATATTTCTTGCTTCTCTTTCTTTAAGGTGCTCCTCTATCTCTTTTCTTCATCCTCTATTCGTTTTTCCCCATCTTGAATTTGCGTGAACACATAGGATTCCATGGGAATTTATGGATGGTAGCCGAGCGAATGCGCAAAACATGGAGGCTGCAGCTAAGATTTATGGTTTCGCAGTATTCCGTTTCGATGTTCGAGCGCGTTGTTCACAATTGGGAAAGGAAGGAGGTATATAGAGGGAAGCGATGAATATATATATGTATGTATATTGGTATCCGCCATTGTTATTTCTCTGCCTATCGAAGGAAGCGGCTTATCCTCGATAAGCGGGATGAAGCTATCTAAATGATAACTCTTTCTATATATTATACTGAGGCTGTTTTAATATCAAACACGTTTAATTTTCCGCTAGCTATGTTGCCAGCAAGTTCCATGATACATTCTGCCATACTGACTACTAAAATCTTATGTTATTGGATTTTTTAACTTATTATTACAGTCTAGAGTTCTTTCTCAAAAACTTCTAGATTGTGACGATGTGATAAATTGTAAATAACTATACAAAAATAACAGTAAACAATAAACTTTCCTTAAGCTAAAAAAGTTCTTACATAAAGCTGATTCTGTGAAATCATTTAGAATAAGAAAACAAAAAATTTAGATTAAACGAAAATAGAAAAATAGATCTATTTTTTTAATCAATATATTTTTTCTCGAGTAGAATAGTATCTCTTAGAATGTGCACTTTCAAATGTTTTCCAATAATTAAAAATATTTATTATTTTTAGAATTATTTCTCTCTATCTCTGGTATTATTTTCATTTGCAAGAAAGCGTATAAATATTACATATTAGTTCCATAAAAATTCATTCACGTGCAGTTGTACCTTTATTATTCCTCTACATCGCGGAAAGCTCGAGAACCCTCCGCGCGAGAATCCTCCGCGAGTCTCATTTACATATCAGTTACGCCGCAGTAAAACATCCCTCCTTACAAGCAGCCTTACCATCCTTGCCCTTTCCATACTCGACTAGCCCCCCAGACGACAGCCCCCATGTCGTCGTACTACGCCACGGTCTTACGCCAAGCTCTCACATGCAATCTTCTCGCTGAAGTTACATCGTTTAAATACACTACTGAGAAATGTAATGGATAGACTCCAACCTTTATTCCATATACTTATGGCTATTATACGTTATCTTTTAACAACAAAAAGACAAACAATGTAGATATTGTTATCAGTTCAAAAAATTGAGAACCAAGCAAAATTGATTTTGTTATTTAATGTATTCTTTATTTATAATTTATGTTAAAATCAAGTGACAAATATAAAGAAGCATTGCTATATGAGTTAGTTTTAAAGGGAAGGACAATTTATTTTGTAATTTAAGGCTTGACCTTCATAAAATGAGACATATACCATCTCAATACATTAATCTGTTAATTAATTATGAATTTTCAAAGCATGTGGTAACACATATGTACCACCCAGCATATAAAAAAATAAAAAATGTATGGATAAAATATTAAAAAAGAATATAAAAATAATATAAGATATCTTATTAGACTACAAAATGATGTCACGTAATATTATATCTAGGTATACATAGCACTGTTAATTTAAAAAAGTTTCGAGTGGTATTTCTGTTGATGTTTTAATTGAAGAAATTCTGAAAATATTTCTAATAATGGAAATATCTTTGAATTAAGCACAGAAAAATTCTACTTTGAAAGAGGGTTAATATAACGCTAATTTACGATGAATGATGTATTGGGATGTAACATTATAAATAAGTTTTGATTCCGAATTTAATAAATTTAAACCGCATACGTAGATAGCACTTAGTGTTAACGTTGAAAGGATTAAACAGGCACGTAAATACTTTCCGACACGCTCGAGAAAGGATCGTGGAAAATTTAATACCCGCGCGCCTATCGCCGCTCCAGATCTTTGCGCTTTGACCTCGCCATTTTGGGTTAATCTCTTTTTGGCTGGGCTCCATCGCCCTACAACTCTCTCGCCCGATATATCCCATAATGTTTAGTGCCTTTCGAACGTCAAGCACTCGCCCGTTCGAAAGGATCCTGAAATAGGCGATGACGCATTTGTTGTAGCGGAAAAGGCGATAAACGAAATAAATTTTGAAGAATGGTTTCATTAAAGTACATAATTGGAGTACATACGTAACTTATCTTCCTTACATGTATACCATTTAAAGAAATAAGTCGATAATTTAACTAACTCGCCGCGGAAGATTAATATACAATATTTAATTTTTGAATATGGCAAAGAAAAATTCTAATAATAAAATTGCGAATAATTATTGTACACAGTTAGAAAGCGTTTTTATTTTCTTTTATATTCTCTTTTAATTTTTGAAAACCTTCTCGTCACGCTAAAGTAATAAACGACATCCCGACAAACTTCAACAGGTTCGCAGTTACGAGCTAAAAGCTTATCCTAAAAATCAAGTTCCCTTTTTTTACCGTACACCAGGGAAATGAAAAGGTTGAGAAGGACTTCGACTATTGATTCCGAATGAAACATTGACAGTTTGGCAGATGTTGAGCGGGGATCCCAATGCGTACGCGTGAAAATTTCATCCCTTCCACTATTCTCTCTGTATCCCTTTCGTCTATCGCGTGTAAAAATGCATGGACAGGTACAGATACAGCGAAACTCCATTTATCATATCATAGAGAAATATTTTTCTTCTCTTCTCTTTACGGAAATATTAATATTGATTCAGCGTTCACATACCAAGCTACGATATCTTAGTCATAATAAATCAATTAAATCAGAATATAGAAAAAAATACTCAAGTATAATCCTGTCTATTCATAAACATAAATCATTGAAAAGGATAATGTATCACGGACAATAATAACTTTAAGAACCTCTGGATCGAAACAACATCTGTAGCTGCGATTCGCAATCATATCCTCTTCGTTTGCGTGCTCGTCTACATCTATCTTTCTTACTAATGCCTGCATGAGCGTACAAGATTTCCGCGATATATCGTCGGGGCAATCTGGAGCTCGTTGGATGAAAAGATTCTAGACTGTAAGTAAAAAGAACCCAACGATAACTCTAATAATTACACAGATAATCAAAAATTCACGAAAAAAACCAGTTGTATATCATAGTTTTTTATATTATAAATACAATTCTAATCTTCAAAATGCATTATTAATATAAATCATTAAAGGCGATGTTATATTGAACATTGAATCCGTCATATTTAATTGTTTAATTTTAACATTATATTTGGTTTTAGTAACCTGAAATCTTCCTATATTAAATTGTTGTAAAAGTCCGAAAATTATTTGATTTTAATATTAGCTATACTAATTTCACCATTTTAAATTAGTAAGTTTTGATATCATGCAGATCTGTCGCTTCGAAAAATGTTATATAATTTTGTACGTAATGAGTGCTATAAAAAATTTAAATGACCCCGTAGATGATTTTGAAATTAAGAACATCCTCTTCCCTTAACAATTTATCCTGACATTTTTGACAGCGCGACTTCAGATGACATTAAACTGGGTTTATCATCATGCTGGCTGTCTGGCATTATGCCAGAGGCATGTGATTTACTATAGAAAGGAAAAACGATTGACTTCCTGCAAATCTTGAAAAACGACGGATATGAAAAATTTACAGAAGATTGAACTAAAGAGATTGAAACGTGAATTTGTTGTGTAAATATTAAGCTGAATATCAGATGTCATGAATTAGTTTCATTTAAATGATATTAGATGTCAAATGTTCGAGATATTAAATGTTCGAAATTTAGAAATGAACTTTGCCTAGAAGAATATATCTTTTAATTTAAGACATTTTAGATTTTTTTTTTATAAGGAATACGTGCGATATCATTACTTGCGTGATGAAGTTTCGCATATTGCCCAAGGTCTGTCGATAGAATGCGATCATAAAAAAGAGATGGCTATTATTATTCAGAACGCGTCTCGCATTCTCGTTTAGCGATATTCAAGAGCTATTAAACGTTCAAAATTCATTAGGCACCCGTCAGCAGGCTCCGAAGGTACTTTCCGAAGGTAATGAAACCAGCATGGAGGAGGGTCTATTACGAACCGGTCGACTTTGCAGCGTGACGACGTTCGTCATTCCTCTCTGTTATTGGAGTCCAACTCGGCAAAGCACAGGCATTATTATCAAAGCAAGTCAGATAATGTGAGTATGGTAGAAAAGAAAATATTCTAAAAATGGAAAATATATACCAAGAGAAAAATTCATGCATTTATAACACTTCCTCGTTCCGAGAAACTGTTTTATAAAACAGACTGCTCTGGTTGTCTGCCCGATGAAATATTTTTACATCAGCTATACGCTATGTTGTCCATAAGTTCATGAATACAGATAAGCCACAAAGATGGAAGAGAAATTACTATTGACGAAACTTGAAATTTAAAATTAAATCGCGCATTTTTATTGATATATATTTTTTTTCATTTTCTTTTTTAACAACTCTTTTCGTGACGTGGATGACAGGATTATAAAGTCAGGAAATTTATAGATATGTTAAGTATATGAAAGAAGTTAATGCAACACACACATCACACTGTCTGTCCAATGGTCCTGGAAAATAAATAATGTCTAACCCCGTTATTGCATTCCAACTCGTTGCGCTATTACAGCGCCCATCGCCGTCCATCTCTTTTAATCCAACAGAGGCACTTTTTTTCGCGCGACATCCATTAAGCTGTGCGATATCACACGGCGGAAGGATATGGCGCAATTGTATATCGCGACCACTAAAGAGAGACAGATAGAGTCGCTGTTGGCGGAACAGACGTATAAAAGGGAGCGCTCACTTTATCGAAAAGACGAGCTCCACCATTTCTCTATGTCTTCGCCCGGTTTCTCTAAAACCTTTCCTAAATCTTTCTGTTGAAATTCGGACTCACTAGGAGATTCTGATTGTGCGCGCTATATGTTAAAAATAAATGGCGATTGTACTTATATTATAAAGACGCTGTGCCATGTACAATAAACTTTGTTTACATACATGACGTTTACATAACTTTTATAAGCCCTTTAAGTTGACCAAAAAGTTTATTTTTTATGATTTTATTAGCATTTTATATATCTAATATAAACTAAAACGGCAAAACAATCGGAAGGAGCACATGTATAAGCTAAATAAAGACACCCAGTAACGTTCTGTATCTCTCTCTTGTACATTACTTTTATCAAAGCACGGCATTTTCAAGCTAACGGTCATCGCGTCTTTTAGGTGGCTCTGTGACACGAAACCGTATTTTCTCGACATAACATGTAATATGTAACGCCGACGCGTTGCGTAGTAATTTTTCAGATTGTTTTACGCTTGATGCGATAGGGAATTCTAACCAGTTATAACTGTCCTTTATTTCGCTGCCAGTGAAGACCCGCGCGAGCCGCTTTATTAATCTTTCTGACATTTTGCACTTTATCGCCACTCGGATCAAAGCTTCACTACACGCGAAGGTCCTTGCATTTTTTTCCTCACTTCACCTTCACGAGCATTCATTCGCTCAATTTTCCAACGTTTCGTTGTTCCTTTAACCTTTCGTTGGCGTTTAGTATTCGAGAGGGTAAAAGCTTTAAAAGGATCGGCAATAAAACTTGCTTGTCGAAGGCTTTCTTCTAAATCGAGGATAGATCTTATGTAAAGTACGTTGTGGATACTCGAATTTACGGGCAACCATTTCTGTCAATTATCGCGACAGATCGTTACACTAGTTATACAGACTATCGGTATTCACTGCTAATCTGAGATTAGCAGCGTTAGCGATGGGTGTCAAAGATGTGTTTCGTAATAGGTTGGACTGATCGACCGATTAGAATGCCGAATTCCGTGCGGTTCTCTGTGGTTCTCTTATTAAGTACTGGCACGATTTCGATAACTTTGACGACATTTAACAATTGCTTTTAACTTATACAGTAAAGATTAACAGCAGAAACTAAAATGTAATAACTTTAAATTTTCAAATTATAACTGTCATTATGTAAATAATAAAAATATGAAATTTTTGTATAGATATATGCTCATAATTAGTATCATATTATAAATTTGAAATTAAACTTTACCAAATAAAGCTTTCATTAATCATAAATGTGGTACATTAAATTAATAAATTATATAAATTAATGAAGTAAATTCTGATTTCAATATTGTATCATTATTATCCTATTTTTGTCAATAATTTAGGAAACACTGGTCGCAATGATATTTATTTATCACTTTCAGAATTTAAAATCTTTTCAAAATTCATTCTTACATCATAGTTAACCAAAATTATCAAAATTTTCTTGTTATCACTATCCGAGTATTTGAGTTCGCAAATTTCCTAAAGGTCCAAATCTTTACTCGCGAATGAAACGCTTTCCGTTCTCCTTATTACACGAAGTAGAAAAAAAAGATAGATACTTGAATTTTGTGATCAAATACCTATTTATTGTAATTGTCATGCAATGACATTTTATCTCGTTTTACTCTTTATATATATGTCTCTAATTATTAGACGAAATATAAAAAAATCTCGTTTCCTGAGAAAAGTCACCGTGGCATCCAATCGAATTGCTCCAAGTGTATAGTGCAAATACTTGCGTGCGTTTCCCGTCGATTGGTCAAACATACGTGAACGGGACCGAGTTAACGGGTCCTTTCTTTCCTCTTTTTGTAAGGAGAAAGAAAATGGCGACGTGACGCATTAGCTCCCCTGGAACTTTTGGTAGAAAATTACGGGCTTTATCGGCACCTGATTGGAAACGCTTTTGTGCGGTCAATTTCCATTAACTGGGCAAACTTGATCGAGACCCTAGAAAACTACATCGCTCGCCATTTAACTCTTTCAATTATCGTCCGGTACGTGCCACACATTACCGCGAATGTACTGAACTACATGGTACTGTTTGAATTTTAGTATCACTAAGTGTCTGGATAAAGCGTACCCACAGCTATTTGCCGTGTACAATCGTTGCAGCGTACAATCGTAATAATTATTACACTTCTCAAAATGATCAATTCGGAGAATTCAATTATCGAAATCGAATCATTGAAATCTGAAATTATTTCTTTTGTTAGCACAAATATCATCTATTAGGATAATTCTATCTAATAATCGTTGCGTGCAATTCTGATAATAAACAAAAGCGCACGTTCGCATGGAGGATAATCGTTGGCTTCAATTAGATTTCGCGAGAAATACGTCGATCGTGTCCGTTCATCATATAACGTGGATTAATTCTAACATTCTCCTGCGTTCAATTATCTGTATGGATTTGATTATCCTTTCTATTAGTTCTCTATTCATTTCAGGTAACACGATTTTTTACTCTCTACAAAGACACGTATAACATTAATAACAATTCATAAAATTGAAATACACAAGATTATTGAAATTTATAACAGATATAAATGCGCATGTTTTTCTTTTTTTATCTTGCTCAGATAATTATTTTGCTTTAATTTTCCTTTGAGGAGAAAATGATTATATATTGCTTGAACTGAAATATTAAATTATATATTGCTTAAATTGCTTGAACTTTCCTTCTAGAAGAAAATGATTATATATTGCTTGAACTGAGAATTGTAAGATTTACATATAAAAATACTGTTATTAGGCATTTAAGATCCGCTTTGGCGTGATACCGTGTTGGCGTTTGTTTGAAAAAATTACTATTTCAGTTTTTTCAAATAAATATGTTAAACTTAATTATAAATAATTTGCCGCTTAAAATCTATAAAATTAATTGTAACATTTGAACACATCTGAGATGTGGAACACTAAAGATTGCAGATTAATAGCTTTTTAACGTAAAGGTCTTTATGAATGTTTTGAGAGAGGCGTCAAATCGACTCATTCTCTGCGTGATAGAAGGTGATCTCTACCCACAGCGACAATCGTTAACGCGCCGACGGCACTCGAGAACGGTACGTACGTTCTCGTAACAAGCATGATCGTCTATTCGATTACATCTCGCGAGAATCGACGGGTGGCTTCGTGCCTGAGTGGTGAATCCCGTGAACACGGAATACTCGATATCCTACGTAATTGGAGCGGCGATACATAACGCGGGAGAGCGCGGGGCACACTCCGCTGTCCTAATTCTCTTCGAAATATGGTCCGCAAGCACGCGCGCGTTGCAAATCAGATACCGAGAGATAATACGAACTATAATCGCCATTTTGATCATTTCCGACTCAAATACGGAAGTTCTCATTAATATCTTTTTACTCTAATCTAAACTAAATCTAATCAAATTCAACCTAACGTAACGACTCCCCAAAGAAATCTACTGTTAATATATTTTTTCTTTAATAAATATTGCTTTGCTGGCGCGTTTTACGTGTCCCATTTACAGTTTTTATTTCAAATATTTTTTTTTCATTCGATTAAATATCCATTTTGAGACTGGTAACATAACTGTAAAAAAGTATATTTATATTTCTGGTAAAAAAAAAAGTTATATCCAAAACGTGGAATAAAAATGTTTTATTTCAAATTCCGCTTTAAAGAATAGAACGCTACACATTTATGCTCTTTTAAGATTCGATGACTTTTAAGGATCATACGTCAACTCATTTTTCAATTGTACTATTGCATTCAAAAAGACACTATATTTTAAATATGATACGTACGAAAATACTGAAAGTAAAATACTGAATATAATACAATTTATATAAATTGGAACAAAACGATATGGAAAATGTGGAAAATTATGACTGATTATGACTATAGTCCTTTTTCTCTGTTTTGTCTCTATTAAAAAATATATTCTTCAATATAGATTTTTTACACTTATATATATTCGCAGAAATTCCTTTTATTTATACGAAACACTACTGTCGCCGGCACACAAATAGTTTTCGTTTTTGCACAGTCTCTTCCTTCCTGCTATCGGTAACGTTCCACGTGATCGAACGGATACGCGCCACATTGCATGAAATTTCTTCGATAAAGACAGAATGCTCAACGTTCTCCTTCAAAAATGTAAATTATCTTCATGAATCTTCGAACTTGATGATCTAGATTTTGCAATTCATGCAAGACGGTTATTTTTCCGAATTCCACAATCTGTTACGTTTCCATCTCTCTTTTTTTTTCAACGAACCGAGTAAAAAGTTCTCGTGCCCGTAATATAAACCGATAGCCACGATATCTTCCGAATCACTTTATATCAAGAATATCCGCGAATTCAGGTCGAGCGAAATATCGCGGAAGACAGCGGATAACCTTTCCCGAAGCGAAGTCTGGCTGCCGTTATCCGCTGTCTGTAAAGTTTCGTATTCCGAGAGAGCAAGAAACCTCCTCGCAAATTCGGGCAACCACGACGCGCAACCTGATACCAGCCGCCTCTAACTTTTCATTGCGGCGTGTCGACGACGCCGTTAAACTTCCACAATCCTGTATTCGACTTTTAATCCTCGTCTCGACAGAAACACGTAACTCTTGTGTCTGTGTTGCTTGATAGAATTTCCCTATTAACGCGAGTTCTCACATTACGACAAGAGTACGCGAATATTTTCATTACGTAGCGGAAGCTTCTATTTGGAATATTCTTCTGCAATATTTATATAAAAAGATGATTAAAAAAAACTGAATCAATGATTTTAATTACAGAGAACAGTTTATTATATTTTCTAGATTTTAATTCGTTACATAAATAATAAGATTTATAAAATTTAGAGAAGAACATATGAGAAATTATAAAGAAAGATATTGAAAGGGAGAAAGCCAATACAAGAAAATGTAAAATACGGACTATATATGAAGATAACTTAGAATACGTTTTATAAACGTCAAAAATATGGTAAGGTAATCCCTTGATCATACATCGCGATAAAACAAGTAGGTCACTTACTTAAGCGAAACTAAAAATTGTTTCCAAAAATTTAACAAAGTTAATCTTATTGCATTGCACTAAATTATTTTATAACAAATTGGTACCAAAACAACTGTTTGTAAACAAAAATAACAAATTATGCTTCTTTAAAGTTTTTTCGAATGATGTTAATCTTTTCGTATATATATATATATATATATACGAAAAGATTAACATATATATTTGTTAAATAAAAATTTAAATACATTGAATTAAAAGACTCCGCAAAACAAAAAATATTTCATAACAGTGTTATTCTGTTTTGGAGTTTAGTTCGAATTTTATAAAATACACGTTTGCCAGTCTGGAGGTAAATTGATATTGAGTTAGAAACAATTTTAATTCGAAACCATGATATTTTTCAGTTTGGAATTGAATGCGAATTTAAAATAAAAATTTTTTTTTCTTGCTCCCTGAAGCTCGAATAGAAATGAAAACAGAAGTCTCTCAAAACTTTAAATTTATGTAATCCATATATTTTTTTAAATTTTGATTAGAGAACGTACGTTTGGAATTCTTCTTTTTAGTACTCTGTATATAATTTCGTACTAAAAGATTCGGTTCATCTACAAATCGAATTAATAATACGCAAAAGGTGCGATTCGTATGTCTTCTTCATCACGTAAGGCTTTCTTCTTTGGCATTATTTGGGTCGCAAGGATCCTCGTTTAAGATAATATCGCCGGCCGAAATTACACACAAAACGCGCCGAAATTGCGGGGGTCGTCGAGTGTGGTCTACTAAAGGTGAATAGGGATAGGTGAAGGTAGCTGGACTTTATCGCAATTTATGGGGGTGCTCAGTACTCCCGATAAGTGTTATCATAGCTCGTCTTTATTATGCTTTCTTTTAGTTAATTCCGGAACGTGACTCGCACAGGGCAAGTGAGTACAGCTCATACACTTTTACAGTACCATTTTACCACGGCTTATTGCATTACTTTCTTATTCTGCAAACCTGGCGTCTGCTGAAGATTATCTCTGGTTTTTCTCCTAAAATAACAGTTTCTTTTGTTATGCATTTTGTAAAATAAACCTAATCTCTAATAAATGTGTGTGTGTTTAGAAATATTTCTTACAAAATATTCCGATGTGCAGATGCACAATTTTTAACGTACAATACCTGTAATAAAAGAATTAAACATTTTGAATATATTGAAAAAAATTTAATCTTCGAAAAATATGAACTACGAATATTAAATCCTTTTAAGAATAAAATTTTTACAATTTCTGTCACAATATACATTGTTCCCTTTCGCATGACACTCAAAACATGGTGACAGGAAAAAGCGCTTACGCCGGTTATTCTGTTACAGCTATTGAGGTCGAGGGTTTTAAAAAAGATACTATTTTTAGATAGTAGATATGTAGGATGTTCACAAATCCAACCATGAAAATTCAAGTCAATGAAAAATTTCACAATTGCACTAGCAATATTATTAATGTAAAATAGATTGCATATAAATTGCTCCAAAATAGATGACTAAAAAATAAAATGCTCCAGATATCTGTAAGTTGCTTCAAAATATACGTCAACGTAAAGCTTCATTAAATAAATAATTTCAATAACGTATAAAGTTGTAATTTGATAATTAGACAAGATCTAAACAAGGTCTAAACAAGTAGTGATCGACGAATTATTGACTTCTATTTATTTTTTAATGTAATTAAAATAATAAATTTATTACTTATATTACCAAAAAAATAAAAAATTTTATTTTTCTGTCCTGGATGTTATGAGAAATTCTCTATTAATTTTCATATTATCTAATCAACTTTCTTCTTGCGGTTTATAACACACGTGTGTAAACAAGCGGCAAATCTTGGAGAAACTATTCGATATTTTGCGTTTGAAGTTGAATACCTTACATTATTGCTACGATCTAGTCTCTCGGTGGTCTTTCTAACCCGACAAAGGGGTCTTCCACTTCGGCTATCATAGTTCGGATATTCCTCGAGGATACTCGTGTTCTACCTGAAGAACCATTACGGAATTTCCGACGTAAGCCTCTCGACTACTTAGCGAGGGAACGATCTCAAGAGAACGTTCTTCTACGTTTCCTCCGCACGACTTCTTACTAGAAGTTCGCAATTATCTGCTTAGCCTAGCCTGTCTACAACTACATCACCCAATTCAACGATGTTCGTATTCTAAGCATCTCGGAATCTATATGTCATATGTATGACAAATAAGTCACAACATTAGACCATAAGAAGTTGAAAAACTTGCATAATTAAAAGGAAAATAGAGTTTACATAATTTGACATACATGTGCCAGAAATGTTGTACTATTCACGAAACTCCAGACATTAGTTTCGTTATGGATATTCACGTTCGCGTTCACGATTGCAGACGGAAGCAGGGAACGAACGGAAATATTCCGATAAACGAACTGTATCTTTTACTGCAAATGAAGAGAAGTAGCTGGTGGAGACTCGCGGCACGAATTTTCTGCGGATAACCGGCGTCGCAACTTGGAAGTCACGCTATGAGATCGATTTGCCAGCAGTTGTCTCAGCGATATTTTAGCCTGCGAATGCACATCGTTAAAATCGTCCGACTGAGGTCGTGAGAAACAACAGATAACTTTTAACGAGCCCATTCTAAGAACAGTTTGAAAATGATATCCGCATGGTAGTCATCATTATCTTAAAGAAAGTCCCACTGCTAGACAGAAATCTTGATTGCTTTACGTTTAGTAAGTAATTCTTTAAAATGTTGTGCTACTTTCAATTTTGCGGTTCTATTATTTAAGTTGTGCATAAATTGTATGGGAATAATTTACATGACACTCTCGAGCGACTCTATCGGGCATGCACGACGATGTCTTGGCTCCAATCAGGTGAAAGAAGAGATCGCAATCTGGTCGTGATCGTAAATTAATCACACATTTCCGCTCTATTCGTTTCAGCTTTTCAGCACGGAGCACGTAGAGAAAAATCTTTATAGCCTACTCGCCGAGACGCAAGATTTATCGGTCGCGCGTCTACGTGTACCTGTACATGACAGCAACTCGATAAAACAGTCGTGTAATGAACAAGCTGAACGCAAATTTATATACCCTATCCCGCGTCGCAGGACTTCCATTTATAGACTATATCCTACGACCGTATTGCTCAACTAACTATCTCAGATATTTCTGCCCCACGGGAAAGACGTCACAAAAATAAGAAAAAAGAAATACTCGAGGAGTTAAGTTTGAATTAACTCTTCGAAATGTCCTAATATTAACTTTGGAAAGGAGCACGTTTAATTTATTATTTAACTTTCATGAAAATTAAATTCTCCTCTCTCATTACGTGTCGCCACGATCTTTGATATATATATTTTTTTAAGCCAAATAAATTGAATTACTTTTCAAAAATTTTGTAAATACTATTTCTAGGAAATTTTAATGAGCTCTGAGAAATCTGTATAATAATGCTCGATATCTAGAATAGATATCATTCCATGCGCAGTATCTAATCATATGGAACATGATTGTCGAATGGAATTAATTAGAGAGAGCGATGCGCATCGGTCGGTCATTCCATCTGCTATAATTTTATTCGACAATTGATACGTCCGATCCGAATAATTCAAGTCAAGCCGATCAATCATCCCACTTCCCTCGACATTCCCGCGGGACTAACCCGCAGTACCTACCCACCGGAAGAAACGACATTCGACGATCGATCATCGACGCGCGCGAAATGTAAAATGCATTAGGCGATAACTTACTCATGGCCGCGATTCGTGCTTGGGGGTGAACGATTGCGATTTCTGCACACTCGTGCGATAATTAAAATAATCCCGAAATTTTATATCGGTAACACTAGCCCGATAAACCCGTGCCAATTAAAAATACGATTAGTAATAATAATTGTGTATATAGTAACATCTTTTTAAATCAATTACAAAATTTTATTTTTTTATATTTGGAGTGCAGTAAAAAACCGTGCAGGTTTTGAAAATTGAACAAACTTTTTTAATTTGTTATTATTCGATATGATACAAACAAAAAGAAATGTTTCGTTATTGCGATTTTCTGTAAAATACGAATTGCAATTATACAATTGGATTTAATATATTTAAATTTCGTTGAAAAGAGAAAGGAACGTTTTATCTCTATCGGCTATTGAAACTGGGAAAATCGTCTCTTCCTCGTGGACACTTCCGAAAGTCCCGGAAGTGGCTATTTCCGACAAAGTTTGCCAGCACGAGCGACAGCGGCGTGCAAGCTTGCCGCCAATCATTTGGGGAGAGAAAAGTTTACTGCTGGGAGGAGGGAAAGCTGTCTGAGTTTACACCAGCCAATTACAATCGTCCTTCACGTTCGATCACTGTGCAGACACTTTATAGGAAGACAGAGAGGGTGTGGCGAAAACGAAGGTGAACCGATTTGGTGGAGCGAGGAGGGGGAGGATGCTGAAACTATTCCGTGGTTTTGAGGGATGCAATGCAATGAGAATCGTTCTCCGCAGATGCAATTAACGGGAAGCTTTCAGCTTTAAATTTACAGGGTTCTATATACCTATAGATCTAAAACCAGAAAGCTTTTCTTTAATTGCAATGGCAATTTTAACGCTTCGTCTTAGTAATTTAGGATATTTCCAGCATCTTTTTATAAACAATATACAGACATACATTCTAAATGCCGAGCTTAACAGTCTTTTGAGATGTGTTTTATAAAATCCTTAAAAAAGTTTTTTATAACGATATAAAGAAATAAGAATTAATTTACATAAGACAATTGTAATCGTCGTTGTCAATCACATCGTGGAAGCAAGTCGAAATGGGGATGCACGTAGACAAGTAGGTAGATATAGGCAGGTTCGAAAGGTCGAAGGGTGGCGAATAGCGGGAAAGGAGAGAAGAGAAGGGCGACGAGGTGGCCAGCGGTGTGCGCACTATAATCTTCACAACAAAAGCCACCAGCGCCCGACCACAATCCGAAATCAATAGCTCGCGCGGTCTGTTAACGCTATCCATTATACCGCTAGCTATACGCGCGCACTATAAATATAGGCGCGTTAAACCGACTGTATTTCCGACTTCGTAGCCGTTCTCGCTCGCTGACTCGAAATCAGAATACCGCATGGCATTTCCGGACAAACCCTCTCGCACTCTATCTTCATGATTAGATCAAATTTCATCAAGATATATTTTCGATCTAAAGTGGAAAATTCGATGCCCCTTTTTAAAATTGCACTTTCGAGAGAATAGAGTAATTTTGTATGGAAAAAGTACATACATAAAAAATGCAGAGTAAGATTTTCTTACACTTCCGAGAAATACTCAAAAATGAGAATTTAAAAATTCATGATTTTTCCATTTTGAACTAAATATATAATTTTCAACAGACCTTTCACGTCTACGTAATATTTCTTCGAGAGAAGTATTTTATTTTTTTATATTTCTTGTAACAACTAACCTGTTAACGTTCTTAAAAACTTATTTTTCAAGAAATAAGTCTCTCAAAAATAGGACTATTTTAACATATTAGCTATTCGTAAATATACGCCAAAATCTACGAAAAAATTCATATTATTTTTAAATACGAAGTGACAGTTCGGAAATTGAAGGATTAATGAAGCATTCTAATTTCTTATAATATAAAATATTTTCTCAACATTTACAATGATATTTGCTTTTCGCTACTATTTTTAATACCTTCATGTTTAGTACATCGGAAAACGATCATTTTTCAGGCGATGACTTTCCAATTCTCGTTATTTCAAGATTCAATCAGAGTTCGGCAAATTGAAACTCGCTCGATTGAGCCGCGTTCTGACAATTTCCACAGACTGTCATTATTTCGTCGAAGATTGCATTCCATGTTTATCTATTAGCAGAGAATAATTTTTATATACTCTTCACTTCCGTATTTCTGTAATTTCTCCTTGCAATTATTTTAAGTGAAAAATACATTGCTCTCTCTTTTTCTCTCTTTTATCCCCTCTATCTACCTTATCGATCATTTCTACTCTTTCTATACTTGCATTATATTATTCCAAATAGAAAAGTTAATCAAAGATTGAAATAAATGATAAGCAACGATATTATCTTTGTTATTATTATATTATTCCATCGTATTATTTTTGTATCGATTATGGCCCCTTCCTTTCTCGTCTATCTTTACGTAGGTACGACATTCTTAAAAACCCGCCCTCGGCCGTGGTCGATGAAGCCAACTAATATTTCTTCGTCGAGAAGTGATGGTTTTGAAAGACAGGACTTGATTAACCGACCTGTCACGAGAGGAAGTCAAAGCTGTACGTTTTTGCCACCGCCGTCATTACTAGTTATGCATCCGGAGGTGTCTACAAGATCTAATAGAAAAAAAAATCCGATAAAACGTCCACGCAACGATGACGAAGAATTAATTGAGCGAGAGCGATCAATAACTGAACATAATTTGACTAGTTGAGCAATAACTAGTAGCGATTAATCTAATTCTAGTTTACGTGAGTCGAGACTTTATTCGATAACGAGTCATATATCAAAATGTCTTCGACACGCTTTGAATATGTCAAGGCGTATGAGGGAGTAAGGATAGTTATCCATCTAAATGTAAACAGCGTGTAAAGCACAATTCTCCCTGTAATTACAAGTCTGATAGCACGCGATACGCAATTGTTTAAAATCATATATAAAGTGCTCTCTCGCCAACGACGAGAGCGACGATGGTGATCAAATTTCATTAATTATGTCAAATTAGAATATTCCGTCCGAATAGTTTTACGTTCCTATCGGCCATTTGTAATTAATTCCCATCATTCCGAAAGCTATTAATGACGGCGCATTCTTGCGCGCAATTTCCATGATTAATTTTCATCCATGATATACTATACATACACATATATTTTCGCAAGCAATTATTTTGAAGAAAAGAATAATAAAGCAAGAATGAAATCAGAAAGAGCAGTTCAGTTAAATCTTACTTGCAAAATTCTATTCTTTATTTATTATTATTATTTAGAGCGATTGCGTGTGTTGTTCATTTATAAAAATCGGAACTTTTTTTAGGAATATATAAAATACACACGTGTGATAAATCTATAATAATATGTGGCGGGTGATAGAGAGTTTGCGAACCTCAAGAGTCCTGTCTCGTAAGCGTGGCAATTATTTCAATTAGGATGAACATAGCGTCAGCGTGATGCAGGACGCCAATTCTGCGAAAATATCTTCGTCGGGCGACTTCGTAATTAGTAGAGGCGCGCAGTGCATGCTCGCGAGTAACGTAGAGTAATTCTGGGCGATATGTCCTCCCGTGGTTGCTACTTGATTACAGCATTGTGTTTTTGTTACACAAAGATAAAGACTCGCGCTCTTTCTAGTCATGCATGCTATAATTCTGAGGAAAAAGCTAAACGTAAAAAAATATGAAACATATCCAATGATTAAAGTAACAAAATCAAGTTAAAAAGTTGTAAAAAAGTTTACGTTTTTTTCCCCATCACATATTATCCAGTTTTTTACCATTTTTTAATCATATTTAATTATATGGTTTAATTTCTGAGCTTCCAAATATTTTTTGTATTGCACGAAAAACACAAGATTATAAATAAAATAGGTTCTATCTCGTTAATTTCGGCACAAATTACAAATTGTCTAAAATAAATTTAAGGAATGAAATCTTTAGCGTTTTTACTTTTTATGATTGTTTTCTGGCTTTTTCCTTAAAGACAAGTTATTTTATATCTTAATATAAAGTGCACTCACGCGGACTTTATAGACGATATAATAGCGAGCAATTGTTACATGAAAAACGAGAAACGAGGGAAGAAGAAAGTTTGCAAAATATAAACGAACTGTAAGACGGAAATGGAAAAGTTGCAGAAATTCGATGGAAGCTGAACCCTCGCACGAAGTTGTAGCCGGCAATCCATAATACAGGATAATAGAGGCTATTGTTTCTCGCAGTGAGGAAACTTTTTTGAAATATTGAAACATTCAAAGGATGTTAGGTAACAGCCTGGGCGAGGAATAAAGGCGCGGCCTCGCGATCCTTCGCATTATTAATGTAACGATGGCCAAAAGGTCAGGTATAAGAAACGCAGCTTCGATTTCGCGTGTTCGCCAAATCTAATGAAATAATAAAGGACATCGTAGTGAAGGTTTTTTTTTTGTACAACACACAAGCAGAATTTCATATCATCGGAGCATGTAATGTAACATCACTCTAATGTGAATTGTCACGTTTAATATTTTAATGATCTAAAAGGAAAATAGATTATTGTTACGCAAATGAAGACATGAAGAAACAGCAAGTGCCGAGGATTAAAATCGTCTCGTAATATGCTTATAAATAAGCTATTCTTGCTTAGGTTTTTACGTTAATGTAGTGCCAATTTATTTAAGTTTCGTAATAAACGGCATAAACCAATACGATTGCAGAGTTGTTTTTACAATAGACAGCTCGGTTGTTCATTTAAACGCGGCAGCTTATAGGAGATTAATAAAACTTCTAAAAGAGCAAAAAACGATTATTACAGTATAATTTTTACGTCACGCGTTTAATACCGGCAATAAAAGCGCCAGTCAGCAGCGCTAATGACGTCGAGAGAAGCCGTTAAAATCTCATCATGTATATATGCGACATTCTTTTTCGCTTTTTCTAACGTTTGCCTGTCACCAGTAAAAGCATAAAACCCACGTTCGACACGTGCCTTAATCTTTCCATCCGCATTCTCATCCGCTCTGGATAAACAATAAACGGGAGATCGATATCTCCCTTTTCTTGATCACTTCTTTTTATTATGAACAGTAGACACGATAAATATATTTTATCATATTAAATAAATTTAAATTAATTAAATAAATTTATTTTATATACCGTAATGTTTAATATATATACATCATTTTACATATTATTAACGTTTAATATACATATAATTTTATATCGTATAAGCAGTTGTCGACGAAGCTTGGCAAACTGATGACGCACGACACGACAAACGCAAAAGATAAAAATTCTAGGTCGGATTCTGCGGAAAGTAGTCGACAAAAGGCTCGTCCTATCGAAGATCCTCTCGTAAAAAAAATTGAGGTACGTAAGCGTAGTCAGGGATTGTTCCTGACCGAAGACGGATGTCTCTAGAAGGACCAGAAGCAATTTGCGAGATAGCGATTCAAGATAGGCACGGTTCTCAGCCGGTTCTTTTTCTTTTCTTTTTCGACTTTCCGCTCTTCTCATCCACTTCCGCCACCGTTCGAGAAACGGCTTTTCTAATTCCTTCGACGAGCGGTTGCGGCGCGGCGGCGGCGGCGGCGGCGACGGTGAGATTCTATTCCATGCTGCAATTCAAACTTAATAAAGCGTCATGCACATCAGCTGACATTTTTCCGAGTGGCGGAAGACGTCGAAAGGGGGCAAAATGGTGGAATTGAATGCGTTGAATGCTCATTTAACGGCATCGCTGCTGCATTTCGAGTCACTGGTAGGAGGGCAGGAGGGAGAGAGAGACCCTATCGTCATCCACAACCACTATCGCCGTGGAATCCTTAATATAGCACGCGCACGGATAAGAAGAGGAGGGTGGAGAAAATGGCCAAGAAAGGCTGAGAATGGCACGCGGGGGGAAGCTTCGTTTAGAGCTGAAAATTGCGCGCCAGCGATGCCGAAGTGTGAGAAATGCCACGTCGGGAATCGAGATAATGGCCCCGCGGCCGTGATGCCTTAATATCGCGACGCGGTGAAAATGATTAATTATTTCGAAATTGATCGAATATCAGCAAGCGGGGAACTCATTAATCCGTGAATTTATGTGGTACGTTGAATCTCGAAATTACGCACACACTAGCAAATTAAATTTTTGGATGAGAGAGATATATAAATTATAGATCGTCAGTAAATATCGAGGTATGTTACCATATGAGATATTTTGTCAACAATTTTGTTTAGAATAAAGATACAAGAATCTGCGTAATAAATAAAAAAAGGACGTTTTACATTGTATGTTTCATCTTTTACTGAATTACAAATAAAATAATTCCTAAAATAAAATATGATTTTTTATAAAAATATATTATTAAATGTGTGTATGTTAGACGCTTGGACAATGGATTCATTAATCACGCGATTAGGATAGTACTCGAGCTGGAAATTTGGATCGTGTATGCAGGACCTCGTAGGTTCACCCCGCTGACCCATCGAGGTCAAAAGGAACTTCCGGTTGACTTGTCAAGTAAACCAGTGCGGTATGCGGCTGTGGCCTAAAGCAGTTTATGCATCGATTAAGTCCTTAGCCCTTTGAATATCGTTCGCGTGTAAAAAAACTCCTCACTGCGTCGCAGCTTATTTTATTTGCAAAATATAAATCCTGTTTTTTTAGGAGAAATTTTAAAGAGATATAAATTACACTAATGGAGTGTAAAAAATTAAATAACAAAATGTAATGTAATCTAAAGAATTTTTATATAATGTAAAATAAAACTCTTAGTAATAAATTTATCAATTTAGAGCCATAATTTACTTAATGATTATTTATAAAGTAAATAAAATATTTTAGAAATAGAGGAAAATATACAAAAAGATTACAATGTGTTAACATTGCAAATAGCGGTTTTAAAATAAGTGTGTACAATCAGCTTTGTTCGATACACTATACGACTCAAGTATAATTTAAACAAACATTTTATAACATTCGATTTTTTTCATTTCTTACAAGCATGAGACAATTGAATCACATAATTAGTTGTGCGTCAGAATACAGAAGGGATATATGTCTCATGTATTACGGAACTCTCAAGTATTATTTAGCCACTGAATATAGATGCATCAGACATTCATTGATCCACTCGCCTGTACATGTCGTCTAAATTCCGTATTTTATTGCTCTCGCGCCTGCAATTATATCGTGCCATGCAAATGATCTGACCGAATTAGTGGCATCCAATTAATTAATACTACCTAGCCGCACCAGAACGATCGATCGATTCGCCATCGCTGTCACGCAGAGTGATCGCTGCTACTGCAATTAGCATAATCGCGGCGGCGCGGCGGTCATGATGGTATCGTCCAATATTTTCGTTTACCGACGATCCGACAGCTGTCTCGCCATGTTTCCATTGTACTGGCTGTTTGCAGGATGATTAGCTGAAGTGAGCACTGATATGGACAAGCATTTTTTTCATATCTATTCAGGATGAATTGAAAATGAATGATAATAATGTTTTTTAAAGTGAAGGACAGATTATCTTCATTTTTTCTTCTCTTCTATTTTTTGAGATTTTTTTTTTTAAACTACTGACGAGTCTTTTTTCTGTATCTCCAAATTTCCCTTGGTTATTATCGTATTTGACTCTCTAACGAGTTATGTTAATTAACTAAAGTTCGTCCGAAATCCTGGGCGTTCCATTATCCTGGTATTAGTTATCTGCGATGGTCGCGCGGCAAGCTCATGGGATCAACGGCGTTCGATCGAGGAAAATCCTACAGCGGAGACCACCTCCGTAAACTTCTCACCAAAGGCTCTCTCTCGACTTTGATATTCTCATCTTCGTTCGCTTCCGTAGTCGTACGTTTCACCTCTCCCTTTTTTTTCTTTGTTCCCGTCTCTCTCAGAAGTGGAATGTATAGCTTCGTCTAGAAAGTCTCACGAACATTGCAGCTCGCGGAACAAGGAGAAATATGACTGAGAGAAACTAAGTTACAACTAACATTTAGCATATATTTGAGAAGTATCAAACAGAGAAATAATTCTTACGTAAACGGGAGCTTTAAGTACGATTTGCAGGCAGATTGTAGAGAAAATTATTCTCGCTTATAATAGTCTAGAATAACAGCTCTGGAAATTATGCGTGATTCATCCTGCTTAAACTTTCAAAGTTGAAGTATTATGGACAAATACAGGTTAAATTGAACGGGAGGGAACGAGATTAGAGTTCGATGCGACATTTGCAAACACGGTTACATTTCGGCAAAATCTGGTCGGCTTTAACTGCCAATACGTCATCATTACGATCCATTTTGCTACAACGAGATGGATACAACGAATCTCTTACATTCTTCATTCAGAATCGCGAGGCTAGCACTGTCCTTTTTAGATTATTCAGACAAAAGGTCCCAATATACGAGGCGCTCCTGAATTCTACCGCTATAAGAGATCCTAAAATAAATTGCCTCATTTCAAGCCGTGCCGTGATACCGCCGTGCCATAAGGCTCGAAATCTCCGTACATATGTCTCACTCAGAATTGTCGGAAGTAATAATACATAATAATACTTTTTATAAATTACATTCGGTAAACGATCTCGACGTACCAGGACAGCTTCAACAGTCTGTATATATAAATAATTTTAATAATTTGTATTTCATGTAACATTGAACAAGGTATCTTTTAAATTAGTTAGATAGAACCAAACAACCTTATTTTTATAATCTACCATTGTAACTTCAAACCTAAAATGATGTTTTCTCAGTAGGAATCAGAATTTTCATTTTAGATTAAAAATCATGCAAATAATACATAAAATAATAAAGAAAGGCAGATGCAAAGAGGAATGGAAAAGAAAAGAAAAGACGCATTATCAGTGAATAGAGAAAGGAAAAGAAAAAAAGTTGATTAAATTTCCAAGCCTATCATATTCCTTACATTTCTTTCCTTGTTCGCGTTTTTGCTACGCTTATGAAACTAACCCGACCCTTCTAATGAAATTATGTAAAAGGTGGAGGAAAATACTCGTCGCATCGCGACAGTGACTGCACCGTTGAGCGAGATATCGCATCGTAAAAAAAGGTATATTATTACAAAACTCTATATTGTTACAATTTGTGATAATATTGTCTTTTCATGAAGAACATATCAATCATCTCAAAATCAATATTGTAAAAATTTACTCTTTTTTCATTGTTTTAGTTATTTATTGCTCTATTTACGTATTTCTGATTACCGTTTTTTTTTTTTACCAATGCGTCATCATCTACTGATACCTCACTTTTTGTGTACATCTCTTGCTCTTATGTCTTTTATATTCAATTCATTGTCTTGTTAAAAATCAATTTTATACACACGCAATAAAGTATTATTATTATTTTGTTTGCTGAAACATGTACATTCGTCCACCTCCAACCCCCTATCCGAACAACCCTGTGCATCTCGTATTTTTGTTCAATATGAATTTTCCTCGTTGCGTAAAGCGATTCACATATTATCTGGGCATTCTGATCGGTTTTCTAAATAACGGTTTTGTTGCCCACGTGACCATTCACGCCGCGAGCCGTGGCCGATGGCCGTGGTAAGAGTGGTTGCAAACTGTTTCGAACTATCGACAGAAGTTTCCGCCTACCAGACGGGATTTAATTAAATATCGCTAAACGTAGCGGCCGTATGTAATGCAGAATCGCTATAAATCGACTCGCATAGAAATACACGTAACTCGGTCGCGGCAATGGCGGGCGAAAATTTCAATACCCGCGCGGAAAAAGCGGTGCGTTTCAGATGGAACTTCCGCGTAATGTACGTCCGATAAAAAGTTCGCAATATGAGAAATTCCATCTCATCGTATTTTTAGCATTGGTAAACGATGTTTTAACACTGAACATACAATCATTCAATGATAGTTAATAGAATATCTCGAAAGTGTCGCGACTCTTATAGATCAGAATTTTTTTTAATACCAATGAAATACCAAGTAACAAGAATTTCTCGATTAAGCAGTTGAAAATTATGAAATCTCGCGTCATTGCTCGCGTCAAATTTTCTATTTTTCCTCCTACTTGACGTAACGGAGTTATTTCTTGTAAAATCCCCTATGAGGTTTTTAACGAGCCAAAACTGGAACGATCGATCGGCGGTACGTCCAACCGCAAAAACGCAAGCACGAAATATATCGAGCTTTTTTGCTCGTTTCTCCGACAGATTGCGCCGCCATACGTTCCTCGTTTTCGTTCCCCTATCACATGACAAATCGTTAGTCGAATATTACGAAACGAGATTTCAATTAAAGTAGATGCACACTGTCGGATAGCACAGAAACAGGTCATACGTTAATAATTCTATCGAATAAAATTTTTTCGTTATTAATATTAAACGATATCGCAGCAAAAAATTTAAAATTTGCCTGATATATGAAACATAGATATGCGGAAGTAATATTTTTTTCATTTAATGAAATTCGATCATATTAACTAACGAATCTTTAAACGTTTATTCATTTAATCGACAGCGGCGCATTTGCTCCAGCATTTATCAATAATATTCTACATTTAGCGAATAATTTGCAGATGCAGGAACGTCAAATATTTAATTAATAAATTGACTTGTATTATATTGACATGTTACTTAAAATTCTGATGTTATTGTGGAAAATATTACGATACAATTATTTTGCGTCAATTTCACCGCAATTTTCCAATTTTAAAATCTCGAGAAATAAATCTTTTGCGTACGTGTGTGTGTGTGTGTGTGTGTGTGTATTTGTGTGTGCGAATTCCAATTTAAATAACGTTCACTTAAAATTTACTGAAAACATTTTTAAGTCATACATGAAGAAATCGCCTAAACGATGATCAATTTCAAAAACTAGACACATTTTTATTTCGATCAAATGATCAATTTGAAAATTCTGCAGTGTGTAATTTCACAAATGGCTCTTAGTGAAATCGCTCGATACAATCGATACTGTGCCCGTCTCTTGGGAGTAATTGTATCACCGTTGTATCGCAACAAGTATATCGCACGCGAGGAAATCGTTAACGACGGGCGAAAGTTCCGCAATTAAGGTATCCTGCCACGTGCGAGTGTGTGACATCATTACGCTAATTATCTCAGGCAACTGCGTAATTGTATTTGGAGCATAAATTACGATCTCTGTATGCTGTGTGTACGGCCGAAATTATCTGGAAAATTTCTGCCGAATTGCGACGTTACAACGCGACGACGTTGTACACGTTGTATCCCGAGTCGTCTTCTCGATCCCCTGCATTTTCGACGACCGCGATTCGCATTATTTTCGAAAACTGATTTCTGTCGACATCAAGGATGAGGGACAGCCGCGCCATTACGATGATTCGTCGAAATGCCTATGTTATCCCCTCGAATAAATCACGAAGCGCATAATTAATTGGAACGATTGTCTGTCACGTCGCGATAACGTCGAATAGTCCAGTTTATCGATTGAATGGTAATGTCCATAATAAACATCGTCATTAATTCAAGTATGATACTTGCTAAAGTCCGATAATGTACGTCGTTATCGGATCAAGTGTTTAACGTTGAGAATTGAAAAGTTGTGGTGAATTAATTCAATAAATCTTTAAAACGAAAACAATTATGTGACAAACAGTAATTTGTTCGATTTTATCCTATATGCTTTTACTGAAAAGTCTCATGATTCTCATCTATCTATCTCCTTTTCGTTTCGACACTCCATCGATTCGCCATAGCTAGGTTTCGATACCATAGGTCGCGGTCGATCGATTAGCGGGGTTTCAATTAACCTCCGTAGGCAACGAAAAAGCTGACGGAGTTTCGGAGTAGAGGACAGAGATAGGAAAGAGGAAGGGAGGCGTGACTCGCGCAAACTTCTAAATGCGGCTCGGTTTGCAAAACCGTCGTGAGCTTTCATTGAACCCGACTGCTGCGATTGAGGTCTGGGTTGCCTATTCTTTCCTCCCGTTCACTATCCGTCCTAATTTCCCTTCCCTCTTTTAATCGCAATTGCATTCGTTCGCGAGTCATCTTGATTCTTACATTTTGTTTAGCTATATGTGGTTTTTATATATGCGTATATAAAAAGATATTTATGTTCATTTATTTATATATAAATATGTATGCGTATGTATACTCGATACGCCTACACGTTGAAATCTAATAAAAGAATTTTTGTCAATATCTCTTTTGTTAAGCGTTTCGAAGGAGCGAGAGAAAGTTTTCTCGAAACATGTATAGAATGCAGAAAGAGCGGGGAAGGAAGTTTACTGCTCTACCTCATGTCCATCTATTCTATTTTATAAAACTCTACTCTCTCTCCCCATCTCTCAAATGGACAAAGAATTCAAAGTAGATGTCGAGTTCGCGATTTGTGAGGAAGGTCCCCATTTCCCCCGCTTTCCCCATTATGGATTCCCCGCGACACGCTCCCCGCTTCGTCGCACACGAAAGCTGAAACTTTCGCTTAATGACAGAAGTTTTATTGCCGGCCATCGTTCAATCCGCCGACATCCTAGAAGCGAGCAAGCGAACGAACGAACGAACGAACGAACGAACGAATGAGCGAACGCGGCGTCGCAATTCGTCTCGCGGGTACGTCTATCATTTTCAACCAACTTTTAACCGCGATTGCGGACGGAATTTGAAATCGTCAATTTTCATATTAACGAAAAATAATCGCCAATCGACCAATTAATAACATCTCGCCAAGATTCAGATTCTGTTACTGCATTGGCCGTTATTGCAAATAAATGTGCATAAATATTGTTTGCTACAGGGAGAGAGAGAGAGAGAGAGAGAGAGAAGGAGAGAAGCAATATTGTATCGAATATCTCTCTGTATCACGTATCGTATTCCATATTGTGGTTAACATTTTGCATTCTTTACCGTGTTCCTGCATATTTGATTTTTAAAAGTGGCATATTTTTTTTTAAAAGTTCTGTATTAAATGATGCATTCGTTGAAAATGCTTCTGTAAGCGTTTTGCAACAGGGAAATTAACCGTAGAGAAAATTTCCGAAACATAATAGCTGCAACACAACGATAAACACGAACGGAATTTCGTATCCAACCGAGGACGAAAACTATGCACGTATGCGAAGATAGCGCAATTTTACTGCAGATGCTCGCGGCCATAATAGCTGCAAGGACTGCCACGGTAGTTGCATGCTGATCCATCCGGTTTTACGATAATTGCATAAGCAAAACGTGCTGATACACGACGTGCCAGACATAATGTTTTCAACACACTGTACTTTTATTCTTTAAGATTTCGGGCTACTCGGTCACCTCGCGCTATTTATCTTCAATCATTCAATGGATGAGCTCATTCAATAGATAGTAGATGGAAAATAAACAATGTAAATATTTTAATTTTTATCTTTTTCTTCGCAAAAGGTGAATTGAATGATACTTTATGTTAAAATAATCGAGTGGTGTAATGTTCCGCACGGAGTCTATCCAAAATGGCGGCAAACAAATTTGCAGCGAGTCACGTCTCGCTGAAACTGGCGTGGATAGAAAAGAATTCCGAGGAGTCTTTAAAGCGTTTCCTTTTACAGTTACGATTGAATTTTATCGTAGAAGCGGTATTCGTGATCGCGATAAAACGTTTAGTCTGAGATATTCACGTTTCCGGATTTTTACAGACACATTGAAGATCACAGTTTATTTTCCTCATTATTTATATTTAGATTGAATGTGTCGACGTAAAATACAAAAGATGCCATGATAATTCAAATCTCAAAGATGAAAACTAAATTAGCTAATAGATTATCGCGTAAAAAATATAATTTACCATACAATTAAAAAAAGAATTCTTTAAAATCACTTACCTTTAACCGCATTGAGCTTGTTTCCGACCATCTGCTTCGCCACAAACGCAGCCATTTTGTTACTTTGTGGTTCTTCACACCGCTATCAAAGTCACAGAAACCTATAAACAAAGATTAAAGCCAGTTACTTGCCATGTCTTCATCTTTCGATTAAAGTTTTGCATATTTTATATGTTAATTATTTACATTAATTAATTATTTACGTTCCTGTTCCATGGATTTCGTTTATATTTGAGAAAACTTCAATAATATTCGTTATGCAATTAATTTATCTATCATGAGAGATTTTTGTAAAATGATGAAACCCTAGTTGTGATTTTTTTAACGATTGCATACAAAATAGTCATAAAATTTTACGAAGCTGTTATTTTAATCTCTGCTTATTATTAAAGTTTTCTCCGAATAAATTATATTATCCTTCTTTTTTAATTATGTTACTTTTTTAATCTTTTGCTTATGATTGTGTTTTATCTTATTTGAATTTAATTCTTCCATTTAATCTTTCATGAATAATACATTTCTTTTAATAAATTATTTCTTTAATATAGTAGCCGAGAGTTTATCTTTGTGAATAATTTATTTTATTTAATATTTTTATTATCCCTATTTTTATCTCTTTTATTTTTTATGATATAAATATATATAAATTTTAATTTATCAATTCGTTTATTTTTAATTATTTAACAATTACCTAATGTATGTTCTGCTCTACAGGCACTTTTTAAATCTGAAATCTGCAGTAATTTACCATTTAAATCATCGAAGTAGTGTTACGGTTATGAAAAATGTAACAACTTTCTTCTATAATACGTGTATATATTTTTCTTCTCTAACTTTGCGCTTCAGCGTTGAAATGAAATACGCTTCCCAAGAGATGATGTCGCCCTTGATGCCCGTCGACGAAAGTATTTTAATCTTATGTCATACTCACACGTCGCGCACAGTATCGGAAGTAGCCTTCCTGTTACGTTACATTGACATTTCGAAATTTGACAGTACATAAAATGAATGTTGCGTCACGGTAATTGAATCTGCTGAAAGTGTCGATTTCTATTTCGATTAAATTTTTTGGAAGCTTATAAAAGTTGACAGAAAACGAGAAAAAATCTTAAACTTAATACGCATGTCATCTCATCCTTGTAATTTTGTCATTAAACATAATTGTGTAATGCAATATGGCCGATAGAGAGCGATCGGTTGGACGATGAAAAAAGGGATCAATAGAGAAATATAAGGGGATAGACAAGAGAGGAAGGGGAAGGAAGAAAGCCGGAGCCTGGAGAAGACGACGCCAGTGAAACGGCGTCGAGACGTCTCGGCGCCTGTTTCCCAACCGCCGACCTCCGTGATTTTCCAACAACACGCGACAATTTATGCCCCAGCGATGAGTGACAGAGGGTTGCTATCCACGTGCACGCACCCTTTTTCTTATTAGTGACGTAACACACTCCAGCTGCTTCTTGCTGTAAAAAATATTCTCGATCGACAGTTTATCTTATAAAGCAATTCTTGCAAATATCTAAAAATTTCATATTATAATTCAGTTTCATATTAGATTCATCGATTAAAGTTGTACTAATTATCAAATTTTGTTGTCCATAATTTTAGTTGATTGAGATGAACACGAGCTCTAGATGTAAAAATTTTAAAGAAAAAAAATATATATATGTATATAATTAATCAAATTGAAATTTATCTTTGCAAACTTATACTACTGCGAGTCAGAAAGCGCAGGATAGATGTAAAATCCTCATCATACATAGCTATGTAATTTTGTGCTGTGCGTCGTTAAGGGTCAAAGTGGAAGCTTGCTGAAGTGTCTCTTAGAGAGAGGAGCACAGAGGAAAGGGTTACATGTATATCTCTCGTCTTAGAGAAAGGCGCATGCCTCGTTAGGACAGCGACGACCTGGACGGAGCTCGATCCCTTGCTCTAATCTATTTAATGAAAGCGACGAGCAGAATCTTCGATTCGGTCGATGTTTCAGCTTCACCTCGAAACTAGTAAACGCAATTATAGTTACAAATAATTGATGATGAATGATCTAAGTAAAATTACAATTATGAATTATAATTTTGTAATTATGTCTGTAGTTATATAAAACATCTACTCATTTTGGTGTTATTAATTTTATTCTAAACATTTAACTTTTAATCCTTAATTTCTCGACATTGTGATGTAACAACTCATTTTGGAAAACATAAAGTATTTAACAAAATTTTAGGAAATAATTATTCTTTTTTCTTTAAAAAAAATTATTTTTATTAAACTCATTACTTAATTATTATTCTGCTGTAAATGACATAAAAATTAGAAAAATGGTAACCACATTAAATTTCTCATAATTAAAAAATTTCGAATAACGCACTTTTTCTCTATTGCTATTACTTTTCCCGATCTCCTCGATTATATAAAAGATAGCTACTAGGAATGCGATTTGTACATGACTGTGGTATCGGTAAAATATGCAGACGGCTCAAAGGATTTCATGCTTTAGTGGCTACCAGGAAATGGAGAGTATAATAGGCAACAGGCGCAGTTCTCTGGATGATACGGAAAGGGTTGATTGATAGCTAATAAAAATCGACTGGCCCGTGAATATCACGTGCAACCGAACGCAACGGATGCAACGAAGATTTTATAAGTATCGCTGGAAATTGCTGAAATAATTCAACGATGACGCTTTAAACTTATATGAAATCGCATAGCGATATATAGATATAGTGATATATAGATGTTCAGATTGAAGATTTATTCATCCATTTAATATGATAAAACACTATCACGCTTCCGTAAATCGACTGAAATCAACAACCAATTTGCTCTGAATTTTTATTTTGCGATACAACGTTCAATATAACGTTACATCCTGCGGAAAATCTTAGGAAAGTTGCAATATTATTACTTGCAATCCAGAAAGAACTTAACTCTGATACTCAATTCATCAAGTTGACATTAGGAGCTGATACGACACGCACAAATACTCGAGTACGATGCTCGATCAAATTACGCCGCATCATCCCGCGTAAGTAAGAAGTCATGTAAAGGGATCATCTGTCAGCGCAATCAATCGATCCATCACTGGGATCTGGGTCGAGCTGTGTTGTTAACAGCAAGAAAACTTCACCAAGATATTTTATTCTCCGCTGTATTTCTGGGTAATCAGGGAGTGCGCGGTGTTTGTAGACACAACGGTACATGTAATGCGTGCGAAAACAATTGCTACTCCGCCGTATATTAATCTTACTTACTCGCGCAAGGTGCATTTTACGCCCCTGCACCTACTTTGTTTTACACCCTACGTGCTTCTTCCTCATTGTATTTCGCGGAATATGTGTTTTTTTTCACACGAGCGAAATGTCGCGACATTCAACTCGGAGAGTTCAACCACCCCAAGTAAAAGTCTTTTTCAACTTTTTATTAATGGATCAGCTTCGTATTAGACTAAATACAACAAAAGTAACTGCCTCTCATTAAAAATTGGTTAACAATGAAATTGATACAATTAAACACTGCGATGATCCAGGCATTATAAAATCCAACAAAACGTTAAGTTAAATCTACTAGAACATTCCGTTAGACATTGCCATTATGTCCGATATAGTGTACCATATCCTTACGTAAAGACAGACAAGAGCATAAAAAAAGTAGAGAAAAGCAAACGAAAAAATTCTATCCGGTTCACTTATAGAATTTTAAAACAGCTGGAATATTTTATACCCGTGCGAATAAGAGCGATTCCACAATAAAACGACGTTGCGACAGCCTGCGAATGTCGTTTCTCCGAAATACCCGCGACCCGACATTAGCCCAAACTGGCAGTGAGAACAGAATGGAAAAGGACACAGTTGCATCGTTGAATTTCTCGGTACATGGCGCACAGTGCTCGAGAGCGCATTTCTTATTAACGCTGTTCATCCAGTCACCGGGACGCCGGAATTTCCGGCACATCCCATGCATCTTACGCGTGCGGCCGACTGAAACGAAAAACCTGCTTGCGTCATTCGCTGTCGAATTTTCAATTCAGCTCACCGTCACGATTTTTCTTTCTTCCTTTCAAACATTCCTGCACTTCGCGCAAACGCGTCTCCGTTCCTTTCTCTTTTCCTCCCACGGAAAAAAAAATTAAATTTTTCCCGAATTGAAATTCAATTGAACGTCGCAAAGGACGAAATAGAGGTACTGTAATAGCCCGCACGGGTTCCTTTTATGCAAACACAAAAAAGGTTAAGTACTTTTTTTTCTCTAGATTGTTGTAGTGAAATCGTGCGAATCACATATTCGCGCGCTTTAAATCGCCCGTGTTTGACATGTCGCAATAATTATTGCATAAAAATGAAATGATGTGGTTAAGCAAAGTTGAATTATGGGAAGCGAATTCCTGCACGTATTCACTTCATTCGCAGTTTCCAAAGTAAATGGATTCACCGATGCGGGTAATACAGCAAACATCGAAAAATTCCGGAAACTGCTGACCATTGCGAAACGAATATTCCTCAATTAGCATAAATTTTCAAGCGGAGAGCACAAGCAGAGAGAGAGAGAGAGAGAGAGAGAAGAACGAAAGAGATAATCTAGTTTATGAATAGATAGGATAGCGATGAACATACTCGAGAATAACCACACAATTCCTTTCAAATAACCGCCGAATGTTTCGCTCAATGAAATACAGAAGTATCCCTTAATTGAATTATTGACACAAACAATGGAATAAGCTTATTTATAGCAATGCCGAAGGAAAAGTAAAGAGCTTATTGAAAAGCAAATGTTCCGGAGTGCGATATAGATACTTTTATAATAGGATATATTTTGCTTCGTATTCCTGCACTCTCTCTCTCTCTCTTCCCCCTTTTCTCGATATAAATATACACCTTTCTTTATACTTTTCATCAAGAATAGATTTTCCCATTCCGTATGGTCGATTGTTTTGCTATTGACAACCGCATAAAGTGAAGTGTACAATCGACAGTTTACACCACGCACACACACATACATGTGCGCGCGCGCACACACATTTTTATTAATTTCTGCATACATATATATGATATCTTCTCAAATAAATTTTCCCTTTTATCCACACAAAACTATCTGCAAACATTAACAGAACTGTCACTAATATTTGCCGCGAAGATATAAACGATTTTATTACGCTCCCCATCCACGTGTCATATGTAACCCGTGCAAGATTACAAGATTGTTGTAGCGCAAATTCAACGTGATTGCGTTGGCGTCAATTCAAGCGTATTTGAAAATCGAACAAAGCGGAACGAAAGTAATCCGAAAACGCGAAGCGCAAACCGCTAACGTGTGTGAAACGAACGGCGCGACAATAATAAAATTTATCAGCGGTGTTACCCGGATTCGCAATACGGACGAGTCTGTTGGATTACAAATGCGCATTTGCGCGATATTAAAGCAGTTTTTATCGATAGCTTTGACATTCGCTTGTGCAGAATAAAATTTTCAATTAAAAATTGGTTTAACTTTTTAAAATAGCATAATGAAAAAGAGGTCAAGCTCACTTATTTAATATAACGTGACGTAAAAAGAGTTTGATATTACATCGCAAAATATGTTTTTAATAATTATCGTAAAATGATTTTATTTCACGTAACCTAATTCTTGTTTTTTTTTTGTTTAAAGTTTATAGAGTTTACAGTGCCGTTAAGTTTTCGTGCTGGAAACAACACGTATCTCACGACGCTTTAATTATAATCAGTAGTAGAATAACGTCTGGTGAATGACGCCGACGTCAAGAACGTCGCGTGGAGGAACTTTAGACTGCCGCATTTTCACCGGTTGGAACATTCTCTGTAATTGCGTCGCGCGAGGGAAGAAAAAGAACGCGATGTATGTTTAGCGAACGAAGTCGGCGAGGCGCGAAAGGAGTGAAAAAACACAGGTGGAACTTTTAATGACAACCTGATCTTTTATTCTCCTCGAAAGCAATCTATACCAACAGACCGCCTCGTCAGCCTCTCCCCCTCTCTGAATCACGGCGACAGAATGCAAACTCGAATGCAGATTGCTTCTACCTGTGCCGGATACTACTCCCTACGAACTTTCGCACTGCAAATGACAGACCTGATGATTGCACCGTATTGTCGTCACTTGTTGCTACCGCACAGTCATTATTACTGTTTTATAACATGTCTTACAATATTACATCACGTCTTATATCCGGTGTTCCATTTTCCATGCATCGTGCAACGTGTAACTTCACCTAGCTTCGGGTGCCCGTGTTCTATATGGTTAATGTACACAAAAAGCCGGGGAAGTCTCGTCAGAGTAATTTCTCCCCTAGCTAGATAATGCTCTACAGCGAGCGTATATAAAGATTTACGTATAAAGATAAAGTTAACTATGGCGCTTTCATGAAAGTGGGAAACATATCGTGATATCGCAACAAAGTATTATAACACTAACTGATTAAAAATTATTATTTCATTGGGTAACGAATTGGATTAGAATATTCCCTGTTAAATAATTCAGCAAGCTGTACGTTGTAATTGTAGTATGTTTCGTATAATAAAACTTTTATTTCTCTGTTACGAAAACACATCTTTGTATACGTATACGATCCCGACATAAAATTTGACACACAAACATAAAGTTTAATGCGATAGCATCTGCAACAGTTTTCCCTCTTCTTGTAGTGCATTTTGTTTTAAATGTGCTTGCTAAACTTGAGGAAATTTACTTTTTCTGTACGAAAAAGACGAGATACTCGGCTTATCGAGCAGTTGTGTACATATGCTCAATATTTTATAAACAGCATAACCTTTCCCTCTCTTTCTCTCTCTCTCTCTCTCTCTCTCTCTCTTGCTCTCGAAAGCTTCTTCGGTAAGCAGTATGTACCGAACACATAAAGTGTGTGTTGCTCTTATTGGTTGAGTTTTGCAAAGGTTTCTTCACTACGAAAAGCTCCAACGACGAGCTCGTGCCGATCGGCTGGAGCGAGGGAGGAGAGACGAGAGAGGAGACGTAGTTGCTACTACCAGCGCGTATTGATCTTTACTATTATTAGTCCGTCGACGGCCCCTATTAGAATTGTCAGAAACGTTACTGGTTGCTACCAGCTCTTACTACAGCCGTAGAGGTCACTTCGATATAACTGCCTAATGTATTATTGTGCATCTTCTTTATTCATGCGAATCCATCAATGAAGCGACTTTTATTATATTCTTGATAAGCGATCATCTCATGCCGATCGTTCAAAGTTTAGTTTAATCAATAGTTTGCTCTCATAATTTAGATTCTCTTACGAGGATATTATTTCTCTGTAATTTTTATTTATTGAAAGAAACTGTGCGAACATTTTAAACTTTTTTTTTTTTAAACTACAGGACATGCGCATTGAAATTATTAAGCGAAATTGTATTCATGAACATATGGAGAGGCAGTGGCGGATACAGAGAGTTGTTCTGGGGGGGGGGGCGGTATGAAATGTGAATATTTAGTTATTATTGTCGTTAATATTATTTTTAATATTATTTTTTATTATTAAAAAAATTGAGTGATCATTATTTAGTCTCGAATAATCTCTGATAATTTTCTTTCTCAATTCATTTTAAACTGACTTTTTCCAATGTACGAAATTTATTTGGAGAGCTCTGGGGGGGAGCGATCGTCCCCCCCCCCCGCCCCTGTGGAGAGGAAAGGATTATATTACGTAATTAATGCGGAAACTATGGCTAATTATTCGGCTTGCTGTATTCAGAGACATTAACGGGAAGTTATTACGTTGTTACAAATGTCGTTATGAATTATAACAGTGTACCGTAATCGCGAAATTCCAAGCGACCTTAAATCGCGGCACCGTAACACGGGCGAGTGATTTACTTTCCGCCAAGTTTTACGAGCGATCGGCAACGTAATGTGGAATAAGGATGTCACCTGCTACGACTGTATCCCTTTCGGCATTTTGTGGCCGTGTAAGATTATTGCAACAGCGGTGCAATCTGAAGTTCCGCAATCTTCCGGAGGAAACTAATTCCGCCGGGAATGTGTTGCCCCTTTACTCCGGCAAGGTTTTATTCAGACTACATATGTACATAAGTGCGATATGCGAAGATGCAATCGAATCTAGCGCATATGTGAGGAATCGCAAGCACCCTCTTCGCACAAAGCGCGGCTATGCAAATGCAGATTCTGGCAGCGCATTACTTATTGAAATGAATCTCTAGGGGGGGAAAAAATTGAGAGCGCGCGCGCGAGAAAGAAAAGAATGTGAAAGAACACGAAAGCTGGATAAGAGGAAACTTTCCGGCAAACGATTTCGTAACGGAATTCCACTTGGCATGCTGAAGGGGACAGCCATTGAAAGTGCGACCGACGAAACGGGAACGGAGTGTAAGTAAACGAGGAATGCTGCGTATTCTTTACGTGAGATGTCTTTTTACACGTGGAAAGCATTTTATGAGCGAGGTATCTTCATGTGCCCGAATCTCTCTGTTCGATAAAAAATGTTTCCTCTGGTATCCATTTGTAAATCTGTTCCGTGTATATAGTTGATTTATTTGTTCATACATTTTAAGATTAATGTCGCTTTTACAATGTTCCTCTGAATTGATAGTACAGCCCCATACAGTTGGAAATATCATTTTTTACTTATTCAATTTTCGAAATTATTTTTTAGCAAATAAAAAAGAAAGAATCATAAAAAGAAATTAATGATACGTTTTCCATTAATTTTTTTTCTAAGAAATTATCCCCTTTCTTTCTCTATCATTAGATATATACACAATAATGGACCAAAGTGGATGAAAATAAATAAACTCCGCTCAAAGTTTTCTATTTTACAAAAAGAGATCACGACAACGAATGGAGATAATCAAAGGACGATGTAAATGAATTACCACAATTTATTTTAATCGAGCTATATCTACCTCAAGCAAGGGTTAAATTTCCGGCAAATTTCGCGTGGAAAGTGATATGCGGTAGAAGAAAGTCGAGAGATCTTAATCTTCATTACCCGGCAACACCAGAAGGAGAGAAGGGGATGAAATGAGGGTAGAGGCAGGATAGTAGGAGTATCGTTAGTCACTGTACGGAAGGCTGAGAAGTTATGCCGAGCCGAACCGCGTCGGTTGCAACGGGAAGGATTAAATCATCCGCCTTTAGCGGGGATAAACAGCGAGGCGACGATAAATTATTTTAGCGACTCTATCGCGAATCGGTCGGTCGGTCGCAGATAATTAACCAAAGACTTAATGACGCGCGAAAAGGGAAGATAACCCTTCCTTCGCGCGGCTCGGCGAATCGGTTAAAAGTCGTTCGCGATCGGGAACCGCCTCGCTCGATCTCAGACAAAAGATTTTCTTTTTCCCTTTCTAGAGTTTCTAAAGTAAAAGCACTTGATGCGATGATTAGTTTCAGATCTACTTTGTGCATCAATGAAGTTAACAAGTAGTTTTTTTTTTATATCTGGGAATTAAGAGACACTTTTGACTTTAAATTGAAAGAGCTCTTTAACGTATCATAAAATCGCATTAGAAAGAAAAGAATCAACGAGTACCTAAATCCACACAGTTATTCATGCGTAATTACTAATTAGCAACTGTAATTATCGCCAAAAGCACAAAAACTGTGAAAAATGCACCACTTAAAAAATATTTCCAAAACAAATTGAAATGTATACGCAGGAAATCCCAATAGAGAGGATTTTAATCTGTTCCTGGTGGAGCTCGCACTGGAACGATAACGAGTGGAAACAGTGTCTGCAATCCAGAATGGATTCTTCTTGTAAGCAAAGATTTTCCACGAATCCGCGAGAGGATTAATCGTCGTCCGCAGAACGGTAATAAGAAAGCGAAGAAATTACAGAGGATGAAGGGGACTTTGGGGATTCCTGACGTTTTCTTAGTACCGATTAAAAGCTGTCTAGATGGCATTTTAACGCCACGTTAAGAAATCTCTTCCTAAGAAATATTTCGTCCTACAATGCAAATTTACTGCCAGCCTTTTATAATCATTCACAATCGAGAATTCCGTTTTGCGACGAACGTGAAACTAATGAGAATGCGTGAGACTCGAGTGTCACAAGTAGCCTTGTTAAAGTTTTGATAATAAGCGCTATTAAATAGGTGCACCACACCGGATATATACTGCACTTTCGGAGATAGGCCTGTACATTCAGTTGGCTCGGTATCTATAACGTCTGTTTTGCAACATACTTGCATAGGGATGCGCTATTACGATGTCTATTCACAGGGTCCAACAGAGCCGAATAGCGCAGCCAAGTCCAACTTGGGAAAATTAGCTGGTCCACTTCGACCCAATCGATACGATGGCCATTTCAATGTGCTGCAGTGCCATTTAAACGACATTGCTTCGACGATGCGAGTCTTTACTATTACCGACACTTAACAAACATGCTACGCTGACAATTTACAAAGCTGTAGAAATGGAAACGCGCGGCATTAAAACCTTCTTTATAACAGAAGATTATGGCATTACAATCTGCTTAACGCGCTCTCTTATCTTGTATAATAAAATCTTTCTTCATTGAAACTTAGTAGCACTACAACTTTATTACGCTATTTCTTAATTTTTTTTTTTAATTTTTTACACGTGTTACATAATTCTCATAATACAATTGTTATACTTCTTAAATTTTGATTAAATTGATTATCTTTGTTGAATTATTTTAGTGTCAATAATAGAAAGCTCTAAAAAACGCTCATGATAAATTTAGAATATGTATCAATGACTGCGTAGTATCGAAGATTTTTGCATGTCACTTTACCAAAGGTCATCGAGAATTCAATCGATTTAATCAGACAATTTTTCAACGATGCAGACACAAACCGTGAAAATGTCTGAAACGATAAGAACAAAAGACTTCGTCAAACAAAGCTACGAACTTCCGGAAAGTTCATATGGCGTTATTCTCCCGAGTTGCATTCTGCGTGAGAGCATGCAGGTGCAGAAAATGTGCATTCCTCACGGCTTCAGAACAAATGTTGCTGTAGGCTATATGATATATTCTCATTAGAGTTTATTATCTAAATTGATATAGTACTCCTGCGCTATATTCGCTGTACGGTGCAGAATTCGGAATGAGAACGACCTCGCGACCTTTTCGGGCAGCGGCAGCAGTTATTCGTCTATTATCCGTTGCTCCACGTATTTAGCAAATTGCATTATGTAAAGTCACTTGAATTAAATTGGAAAAGTAATAATATTTGATGGCGAGCGTTCTCGCTCGCGGATGTCGGATGTCGATAAGCGCTCAGGATACTTTCAAAAATGGCTCGTGAGATGTACAGGTGGGATACTGGCGGATTCCGACATGTATTTTACGTCGCAGTGACGTCGGAAGAAGACGCCGATGCCATCGTCATCGCATTTTATCGCGCGCTCGTATGTAGATAAGAAGCGCGCATCGTCCCAGAAATACCTGTCCGTCCTCGAAAAACGGGTTGGGGCTAACATTTTCCGAAAAGTCGGGATTTGCGATGTCCTTCCTTCCTTCGTCGCGTGAGATAGGTTTTTTTTCTGTTTAACATCGACTCTAAATATGTCTCGAGCAAGGACGCACGAATCTGATCAAATCAATAAACAGCCTCAAAGTCTAATTTTCAGTCTAATTTTACCTACTACTTGCATTCCTCAAGACTCACTGCCTCAGATAACAAGAAAACCGTGTTATAATACGATCGAGTCTCGTAATGATGGCGTCGGAATTTCATCGGCTTGAGCGGTTCTTGTTGGCTCGATATGAAATTTCGTCTCCTCGATATTTCGTTACCTTCGCCCTAGCACAGATCGATTCTCATTGGTCGTATATAAGGTATAAAATCGTGCTTCGTAGAAGGAACTAAGCGGCATACCTATGGATTCTCGATTACTTCAGACCAAATCTCTTTTTACTTTTTATTATTGAATTAAGAAATAAAAAAAAATTGAATTTCACATTATCTGAAAGTTGTTGAAAGCTTCGAGACTTTAATCATTAATGACAGGATCGGTAGCTTGCTTTCTTTAACTTAGTTTACGTGAATTATTTATTTTTATCAATTTTTTAGTGTTACTTGTTGTGAAGAATATTGAAAACTTTCAGTTGGAAGCTTTCATTTATCATGTAGCGGATATTCATTTTTCGCGAGCTGTGCAAGTTCCGCGTTCACAATTATGTTGCGTTGCACGTAACTTCGGACCTCGGTTGTAGGAATTCTCGAACGCAAACGAAGTTGCGATACTTGATACTACGAGTACTTCGAGAGGCACGCCAAGTACGAGAACTGCAACAATTTCCGGCGATTCGTATTCTATACTGTGCAGAATACGTCCCTCAAACTCATCGTTAGTGCAAGTTTTCTATTTTCATTAGCATCCGGAAACTCTTTTGAAACGAGAGGGTCAAGAATGTGAGAGGAGAACGTCGAAAAAATATCGTTGGCACACAAATAATATCGAGCGTTAGTATATAAATCACTCAAGTCTAAAAACACTAAAAAATAATATATTTTCGATTGCTTAGAAAAAAAAATAGAAATAAATGTGTTCCATTTTTTCGGAAAAAAAAGAGAAATAAAATTCGTTCAAAAGAAGAAAAAAGAGGAAATCAAAGAACCATTAAATTCCCAGGATTGAAATGGACAAAAATATTATTTTAGCATAGATTTTATTTCACAATACAAATAATTTGGAAACCAGACACCGTGAAATGTAATATGAGATTTAATAGCAAAAATGTTATATAAAAACCGAGAGTGAAAAGAAGTGTGATCTGTAATGCGCGACCAATAAAATTCAATAAAATTCTTGTTAAGAAAAACTTACTCCGCAAGTCTCTTTCGTTGAAAAATACATTTCTACTACATATTTTCTCCTTTTCCTGGCTACGTTGTATAGCGTGAATAAAAGCCGTGTGTGCAACAGTGAGATAGATGTTCGAATCGAGCTGCCGAGCTTTTGTTGGCATAAATGGATTTATGTTGCGCCATCGATCTCGCATATGGCTTCGTTATGATGACACGCGATTCGAGTATCTCCACTTGAAACGTATTCCGTGGCGAGTTTCGCCGTGTCACTGCTGTTGTCACGGCGATATAGCATTTTCGGAAAATTGCTGAAACGCAGACATAAATCTGTCGTTGATGGAGATCGCCGATCGGGAAATATTTTCAAGTCGAGTCGCGGACAGTCCGCCCGCGCCGACGTGTATTCGGCGCGTGCGAAAATAACGCTGCAAAGCGAAAAGAAAATTCAATCTCGGAGACACGTATGTGAAATCATTAGTAATTGGCATTCAAGTGCTTTCGCGAATAATATCAAAAGATTACCTCTTTATTGAATGGATACAATAAGCGACACCGGCAGCAATCAATATTCTCTCCTTGGCTCAACTTCCAATCTTGGATTTGCATATTATATCTGTGACATTTGTTTTTATACGTGAATCCTTGTCGATCGGGAAATGTCAAACGAGGATATCATATTCACGGCGGCCCGTGTTTCGCTCCGCATAGCCATGTTTTTCTAAAATTATCATTTTCCGCTTCATTATGCTCGCACATCATTCTCGTTAAGAAAAAAAACGCGAGCAGAAAAGATACTCGAATACGAAGCAGAAAACGAAAGGAAGATTGAGGAAGCTTACCGATTTGACGGATGAGGGGTAGCCGAAAAAAGAAACCGGGAAATAATCCATCAATCGCATCGAGAGTTCTTAAAGAAATTACACAAAGATCTAACCACCCTTCGCGAATATATCCTGATGAGTACTCGGGCGCTAAGTAATTCTGCACATTAAACTTTGATGAGTCACATAGCTAGATCGCTTGGTATTTAAAAATCCTTAGCTTGATGTCCCCTTCAGGGAAGCAAAGGAAATAAAGTAAAATCTAATTTTAAGAGTAACTTGAAATATCCAACCTTCGTCAGAATCCGTCGGTAAGAAAACACACCAATCCGGAAGCGATATTGTTTTTTGTTTCTTCAGCAGCTTTGTATTGATTTACAGTGGTTTATACATCGCAGGATGTCTTAAAACCAATATTCGAATGTTCTTTTAATGATGAACAAAAATCGAAATATCAATAATTTTTACATACAGGGAAAAACAACCTTTTTCATAAAATTTCAGATTGTTAGATAAATGCGTTCCTTAATAATTAATTTACATGGAAGTTACTTTAGGAAAATTTTAATTAGAGTAGTAGTCGCAAAGATATGTAATGTAAAAAATTAGATATTGCAATAAATGATATTTTCCTCGATATTTTCGCTAGGGAAAACAGCCCGCAATTTATTCATGTATGTATGCAGTCACCCAGTCAGAATTGCGGAGCACAGATTACAAGGGACGCATAGGAACATACGTTAACTACAATACCAATATCATTGTCTTTACCGAGTCACTTGCGACCGGGTTACAACGTATAGCGATACAGCGAAATGTTAAATCTAGCTGTGTGTGCTCGCGACAGCTGTCACTTACACTATCCACCAGTTTCTAAGCCGATATCTTGTACGCGTTTCTTATAGCGGATATTCGTACAGAACTCTCATCATCCGTGTTAAAGTGGTACTAAAAGTTTTATCATTACTTTCAACTGCGAATACTGGCAGTTAAGTTGAGATAGGTGCTGATTTAAAAATGATGGCACTAGATGTTGATTTTAATTTTATTCTTCTCCTGTTTTTAATTTTATTTTTCTTGTTTATTAGTTCTATTAAATAAAATCTATATCTACTGTACGCGGAAAATGTAAAAAGGTTGAAAATTTGCAGAATATTTGATTGATTTTCCTATGTAAACCGTTGGGATAATGCCCTAAACCGCGATCTAAAGCTATTACTCCAAAAAGAGCACTAAGGGAATTAGTGACTCCATTTATCACTTAGCCTTTAGCCTTAATTTGTCCTCTCACCGAGCGCATCGAGTCCTGCCTACTCGAAATTCTATTTATCACAACTAATATCAATAATGAAAAGTTAAATATAAATGACAATGTGTCGAAAATAATTAATAGAGTTTATTTTCTTTCCTTTTAATTCGCAGACGATCGCGCTCGTAGCAAACAAATAATTTTTTTCTATCATAACTATAATAAATAGAGAGATAAATTTAGAGAGAATTCAAATAACGTACTTCTTGCATTTAAATCGTTAAGATTGTTAGTCTACATCGATTAAACGATTCAGCATATAGTTAAGAAATAATTCATCTTTCTAGTCAGAGTAAAGTACGTGATGTAATTATGACCGCCATGTAAGTTTAACGAAATCTAGGGTGCAACTGCGGCGACGCATGTTGGACTTCATGGTCGATGGTGAATGCAGTTGCATCGGCATCAGAGACTCCGAAGGGACGAAAGCTCGTCGACGCTAAAAGCTCGAAACATTAAAAGCATCACATCCACGCTCCCGGCATCCCTTTATGCTCGCGCATGTCGACGCAAGCTCGCTTAATTAAGCTAAATATGAGACGCTTTTATTTCGAATTACCTACCAGTCTCTCATCGGTTAAGAGAAAGGTGGACTGTTTACGGTCAGCGAGGACCTTCGTACATAAAAGGTACAATAATATCCATTAAAATGATACTCTAAAGCAACTCGAAAAATCCATCGGTACTTTTTAATTAAGAAAAAAAGCAAAATTAGGTTCTGTTAAAATTAAGTGACGTTTCATACGATTAAACCTAATTGAATTCTGACAAGTTTTAATATTCTACGTACAGCAAATGTAACTCTTCCTCGTATAATATAACGATGTATGACGAAGTTATCAAGTGTTAATTCGCGGATTCGCTGACTAACGGAGTAAAGAGGGATGAGAATAGCGTTTATGCAGATGTATGCGATTACGTGCTGTCTGATTACTAGCAGTGTGCGACCACTTCTGCACCTAGAGCTGCCAACTCTCCTCCCAACGCGCCTGCCAAATGCGCCTGCATCTATCCGCATCACACGCCAAGATTAGTTATTAGATTGCAAGAACGGCTTGAGATTTGGCTATGTAACGACATCGGTATGGAAATGGGAATGAAGATGAGCCATGCCGTTACGTGATGCGCACAGAACAGAAAATCTTCTCGCGGCAACAGTCGCGCGTTACTTATTCACCGAGGAGATCTACGTATGCTCAATGAGATTCGCGCGCATCCACGCGGACACTGCGACGGACGTGTGGAATTTCAGCGATGTGACGTATAAAATTTATCGCCTTGGGATTCCGAGATAAAACGTTTAATATCCCGAAGAACAAACCGTGTAGGAGAATGAGATCGTCAGGCCGATCTGGCAGTCCGGAAGACGCAGGAGCGAGCAAGATGTCGAGTCACGAGCGGATCTCTCGGCGTCACTTTAAGTCAAGCGAAGTTAACATGTTAAGCGAATCGTTAATTGTGTGACATGCCGTGCCATACGCTTCGTAGACGACCGCGAAGTTCAGAAGGGAACTAAATAGAAGATTGGGGTAAATTTGGTGGAGAACTGCACTTGGCCCCGCAATGATGGCAAGAGTTTTGCCTTCCAGCCAGTTCTCCGCGAAACTCCGCCAGCATAGATGCGGCAAGAATTTCCTGGGAGTTACTAATGGTATTCCAACATCCCGCGCCAGCCCACGAATTCCATTAGGGCACGTCAATAATATTCCCTTACATGTTACGAGGCCGATTAAATGTTAAATTACAAACGCGAAACTTGTTCGTTGCACCTTTCGTTTGCTCGTACTTGCCAGATTTGGATGTTGACCTCATTATTCGTATGTTAAATCTTTAGTAATCGTATTGCAATAATAATCGCAGATGTAGCGAAAATCGCTGATATAAATCTCTTCGAGAAACCGTCATTTATCATTCGTCAGATTGACTTTGGCGTGTACAATTAAAAAAATATATAGAGAACTCGCTCGCGAATTTTGTTTCAACTACTGATGATATGTCGAATGAAAATGAAAATCGATGTTCAAATGCCTTGATGTGGAAGCATGGAGTATCCGGGTAACAGTTAATCAAATATCTAGCGCGTCCCGTACCGGAAATGGCAACGGAAGCGGAAATCTTGGATCAAGAAGTGGTTCACCTTGATCATGGAAGAGAATCGCTAACGGAAAGCGAGTGTCGCCTGATGGTATCTGTCTGCAATTCAACATAGAGATGTCTAAAGTGCTCAAGAGTTGGTACCTAGAACGGCACGAACAACGAGAGTTCAATTTATCCCACCCTGTGAATCTCTCCGTTGTAGCAAGTTATTACTCAAATATTTATTGAAAAGCAAGATAATAGTGATATAAAATTTCGCAACATTGTTTCCTTATATTTATAAGCATAAATATAATAATAAGAACTCCAGACATTCTTATATGTTACATATTAGCTTAAAAATTTGAAAGATTTAGGAAAACATTGTGTTTTTTTAAACACACGCGAATCATTGTTTTTTTTAAATTTCATTAAGATTTATCACGCAAATTTTTATTTTGTTGCATTTCTTAATTTATAATAAACAACTGCATAACTCGTGAAAATATCGATTTAACTAAACTTTAAAAAAATCAAAATATATATAGTTATCTGACTGAGAATTATAATTGTAAAGCTTAATTAACTTATGTTAACACTTTATTGTTGTTAATAATAAATGCACCGTGCTCATTTGAATTTCAATATACACGTGTCCGTTAGCAATTCACACGAAAATTCGAAGCTGCGACGCAATTAATGTAACTATATTGAATAAGAACGCATTTAAATTTGCATAAGACGTTCGTCGCTGTAACGTTTACTTTATTTAAGTTTTGACAAGTTTCGCCAACTAATATGATCCCGATCTGCGAAGCAGTACGTGAGTTCGCTTTAATAGTCGAGACGACAAAGGGCGTCGTATGCATCGAGACTGCCTATCGTGACTTAATGAGAGCGAACATTGAAATGCTTTTGTAATCGGATATAGCAGTACATGTCTTTTGTATACGTTTAACGTTGCAATAACATTCCTTTACTATGTTACGATATTCAGCGTGAAAAGGTGAGACGAAAGAGAGAGAGAGAGAAAGAGAACGGCAAACGGGGGAATGTTATTAAAAAACAAGCATGTTCAAAAAAATGAAAAAGAATTAAAAATCTCTCTTCTATTAATTTTTTTATCTGTCACCTTAAAGAGATATTAGCACTCATAAGTATAATTTCCATTCAATTTACACATAGCTCGCACGCGTTGCCGTTCGTGAATTTTAGAGCGATGGGAAGCAGTATCGTTTGACTGATGATAACCTCTTGACTATTAATTGGTCTTACTATCCCTCAATTAACAGAGACTCGGATAGATGGCAAATTACAACGTACGACGTACTGTTTGACAAATATTTGTCTGTCAACAGTTCCTGCTTTGATTTTGGTAGACTATACGGGACGGAACTATCATCGATCACAGAAACATTGCTCCTTTCGAAACACCAACATCTGACGGGGATTCTTTTCGCTGCATTATAAATCTCTTCGTGTAGCGTGTACAAAGTTTAGAAAATAATCATGTCGATATAGCTCGATAATTTGCATGAAAGCAGGCAAGACTTGTCCCAGCAGCGGAATCGATAATTTGCGACGCTCGCACAGGCAGGCGTCCCGATTTATTGAGCGATTCCGAAATGGCTTCTGCGGAAAAGTCAAGAACGATAGCAGCTTATCAATATGGATGTGTTTAACTTGCTGCATAATGGACGAAGTCGGCATTCCCTCAGCCGGGTGGTATAACGGCGTAATCATTAGTCGGAACATTCGGACGGAAACTTGGTTAACTCGGATCTCCACTTGGAAAACTAATTGAAAGAATCCTCTCTCCTGTTGGAGTCTTCCGTTCTACGTTTCCTTCCTTCTTAATTCTTTTTATTCTCAAAAGCTTTTCCGCCATCTGCTTTGTGCGTTTTGATCCTCGAAACGACAGAAATCTGTAAGAATGCTTTGCGGAAGATCGAAGTCGGCGGTAGGAGTGCTTTCTTTCGCAAGTTTAGAGCCGATATTTCTCTTTGGTAGAAATTTCAATCCATTTTAAATTGCAGACATTTAATATTGAAAGCCGAATGATTCGAAGGCGTTGGACGTTTTATTAAAAGCTTAATGTTACTTAATATAAAGCAATTTTTGAGAAATTGTCACTCTCACTTCGCTTATTTTTATAAGACATAAATTCCTATTGTGCATCCATACAAGGCGCACAATACAATGCAAATCGTACATTATCAATGCAGTATATATATTCAAATATATGAGCCAAAGCCTTCTACATCCGCGATTATCCACATCATGGAATAGTCTAAAGAATCTTCAGAACTGAGCAAACTGGTATTAGATCGTGAATTTTGATTAGTACGTGCTTAATATGGCAGATGCGCCACGGAGAGTTCGTGAAGTCTCGTACAAACTTGGACTTAAAACTGCATTTAAGGATTTGGAACTGCACATTTTATACGGAACTGCATACTAAAATATTTTCCGTCTCACCGAGCCACCTTTTTGCATAGCAGGAACTTGTATTACTTGTTCTAGGCATCGTTTGAATATTTTACTTATCGAAGTAGGCGGGAGAGAGGGAAGAGTGCACGCGGTCATATGATATACGTGATATGCAGAACTTGGTAAGTCTCCCCTTGAAACTTGGGTAATCTTCGTCCCCGGCGGTTGGTGCACCACACGCGCACTTTCCCCAACTTGAAAATGAGTCTTCCCCCGGAATTCACTTGGCAAGCGCGAAATGGAAAAAGAGAAGCGCCGCAAGATATGTGCCGAGGATACCCGCCGGTATCCCTTACGTATCCTCGAAACCTTTAGAATACAGCCCAGAAAAGCTTATATACGTAGGCTTAAAATTCTATCTCGCAAGGTAGGAATATTGAAACTTCCCAACAGGCGCCCTGACAAATGTCGAAACGATGTTAATTAACTAAAAGCGTTCGTCGCGCGAGCTAATGAAAATAATTCATAATGGGTTGATATTGTTATCCCTGTACTTTTCTTCGGCAGAAATACCTCGAGACGAGAGAAGAGTGATGGGCTTTCCTTTCAAACGTTGAAGTCCTCATCGGACGTGTCTACTCTAATCAAGGTAGACATTTTTCTCGCGCATTAGACGAGGTCATTATTTAGTTTTCATTAGCGACGGAACGGCTTTCATAAATAATAATCAAGAAGTCCGGACGTTAAATCGATGCGGAAAGCCTCGTGCTCTCGTTACGTTATTCGATATATAACGGGTGAGAGTCTCGTAAAAGATATTTTACAAAATCTCACTAATTCTGGCGGTACACGGCTGAGACTCCCGTAGGCGGAACGGCTCCTCCTTGTTGCTTTCAATATTCCCCAAGCACTTACTTCGCGACGCCAATTTTACGAAGCAGTTAGCGACGCTAACAAGTTATCGGAGTGAAATTGAAGGGAGATACCCAACGGCCGGGATATACCGGCGCGGATAGAAACTACACTACAGTTTGATCAGCTTACTGAAACTCGCCCTTCGGCTATTTTGATTACACCCAGCTAGATTTCTATCGTACACACAAGACGCCTCGGAACTACATCGCGCTTCCTCTTGACGATAAATCCTGCAGGAGAAAACTGAGAATAGTCCGAGTTATTCGAACGAAATCCCTAGCTTTTTACATCGAGGCCGATTCTATTAAGTCCACCGTGTTTCGCAATTTATTGCTGCTACGTTCGCTATCGACATATCTTTCGCACAGTTATCTGTAAAAATTAATAAAATTCCAGTTACCAAAGTATGAAACGTTAAGTTTCTATTTAGCAGAGACGCATTACCGACAAACGTATTTTCGAATGCAATCGAGAGGACCCAGCCAGCGGGAAATCTTACGGTTCACGGCCATTAAAATGAAATGTGCACGGAGCTGTAGCCGGCGGCGATGGTGGTGTCGCGAGTCAGCTGATAAAATTCCCGGTTATTCGGGAAAAGTTGGCCCGAGGGTACCGCGGGCTTCGGTGGATTTTATAAATTGTCCGAACGGACCGTTCGTTCCGGCACGGCAGGACGACCGATTTTACAGCTGCTGAATTATACGCCCGGAAAGTCCGGGCTTCCATTAAAATGGAATAACGTTCCCGATGTAGCAACGGCGGATTAAGAGACACGTTTGCCTTATCCTCTCCGAGAAAGTGAATAAGACGGATACAACTGCACCGTTTATTCATCCTCGAGATAACGGAGTAAAGACGCGTTTATTCCGACGGGCAATAGACAATCAGATTTTTTTTATCTGTCTCAAAATGGCGGATGGTCATAAAAACGTCGTACAAGTAAAACACGACCATCGAGGCGAAGTATCAGACGCCAGGACTGAAGGATGAAAGTCATATACATGTGCTCCACTTCCACGGACTCACTTATGACCCATATTCCTCTACAGTTTATGACGCAAGTTGTAAAACCGTCTGTTGGATGCTCCTAAACTTGATAAGGACTTAAGTCACCGGAACATCGAATTGTTGCGTAAAAGTTTACTACGATAAACCTGGTGGCGCATATCACTGGACGCAATACACTCTATTTTAGATGAAACATGGGACGAAACAGAAATACGTAGGTGTATGTGTAACTCTGTGAATGAATATACAAGGCGACATTGAAATTTGTCTCTCTTGCTCACATTTAGCGCTTAAATACGCCCCTTTGAATTGACAGCTCTCTCCATTATAAACGGCGGAAAGAAGAAAGGAGCGAACTTCGGCACACAGTCGTCGATAAAACGTCGGTCGAGGATAAAGACGGCTAAGCAAGGCTAAGCATTTGTCGACGTGTGAAGTCGGTCCTACCCGGAAAAACTTTCTGAAATATTGAGAGACTCCAGAGAGACTTCCAGTGTTCAACGGGAATGCTGTACGATCCCCGTTTTTCCAATTCCCTTCCTATCTTCTCTACCCTCTCGCCGCAAAAGTAGATGAACTGTCCGTCTCTTAGTCTCTATTTAACAGCATAGATCGTTAAAGTTAAATTAACTACTTGAATACAGTTTAGACGATGAAATTTTCTGGCGTGAAAATAGAAAGACCACTTAATAAAATTAAAGACTGATGTAAAATCGGTCGTCGCTGATTCTCAGTTCAAAGGAGATGCGATGAAACCTATATTTAACGTATATCTAGTATAGATTTAGGGACCTAGTTTTTGCGTACCTTCTATCTTCATCCAACTTTATCGTGCACATTAATAGAATTTGAAACCGATAGCTCTTTATATCATAAGAAAAGAAACACGTACGTTTGTTTGAAAATTTATCGCGCATGAAATTCCGCTCCATTTTGTATTCATTGGTAATATCGAGAATTTGATTAAGTGTCCGTCGGAATTTGCAACTTGCGATCGAGAACCCACCAACTATTCCCGACAAGGACTCGTACGAAACACACTCTAAAGGGACCGCTAGTCCTCTCTCAAAGAGCTCAGAGTACTTCCCACGAATGTCAGACTTTTCCTATTATCGGACGCTCTCTAACGTTAATGCGTCCTTCCCATCCGGTATTCGGCTGTAAACTTAACGTATTTTCGTTGACTTAAAACCTATCGAACTTTCCTCGTTACGTCAGATTTCATCGACGGCTAAACGACGTCGGTAGAGTGGAATCGCGTGAGAATGAGACTCTGCATTGTTAGAGCGTGAAAACCTTTTACACGTAATCGCCGATATAGTCGTGAAAATAAGAGAACAAATTTTGAAATCTAGATCTAGGTCACTAATTATAATTCTGTCATTTATATTATAGTATTAAAGCGCTAATTAGTTTCATAATGTAATCCACAGTAATGTCATTAAGAAACAATAAAGGATTTTTTGACGACTAAAGCATAATTAGTACTCAGAATTTCATTTTTTTAAATTTTAATTATTCACATTATTTTATTTGATTAAAATAAAACACAAAATAGTGATTAAATCAAAGAAAATCATGCTTAAAAAATTATGCTATCCATTAAATATATCATCATATACGATAAACATATATATTTAGTAAAATTTTTGGATGAAAATGCAAATAATTAGTTGTTAATCCCCTGCAGAATTAATTCCATTGTTTTATAATAATTTAATAAATAAAAATCGTTTACTCTTTTAGGATCATAATTCTGATTAATAATTTCCAAAATAAAGGTCAAGATTTTATTACAATCTGTTGCATACTGTCAGATAAAATTTTAATTCCTATATTATTTCTTATAATATTGATAATTTCTGTATGTTTTAATATTGTTTTCCAACTTTTTTTATAATCTTTTGATAATAGTATTCTAAATATCGCGACAATCTGAAACGCACAAGGTTTTTCCGATCAGAGGATACGCAAAGCAACCTTGAGCAATTTTGCAACACACGAATCGATCCAAAATAGAAAGGAACAAGAGTGCGAAATGTGTGATAAGTGAGAATTTTAGACAGTCTAATGGTGAATTAGTTTGGCGGGGATTTTATTCGGCAGATATGCCGGCGACCAAGAATTTCCGGGATGGTAAAACCGAACCGTGAGCAAACAGTAATATGGGCGGTTTTACGCTAGGAGAAACGGACGGTGCGGCGACTGTTGGTGTGCATCGAGGAAATCCAGAAAAATCGCTTTCTCTTTTGTACCAGCGCGGTCCGACGTGGATAAAAATACGATGAACGTGCAATTTCGCCTTCATACTCGCCTTTGTGGTAACCACTTCATACCTTTTCCATTCACCACCACATCGCTATTCTCATTTCTAAAAAAAAAAGGTTTCTACACAGAAAATAAAAATTCGCTTAGTACACAAAGTATTTCATCGTTTTTCGAATGAACTGATGAACTATTTTCCAGACCACGTTGTCTGATGATACAAATAATCCACATTAATAAAATTCTTTAAATTGTTTATTCAGATTGTCTAAGCCTGCTTAGGTTTTTGATATTAGCACCGCTGAATAATAATCTTGGTGGAATAAATTTTTCTTTCTGTGTCATAAGTACGATCAAATAAAAAAAAAGAGAAAGAAAGGAAGAGAAAAAAGATTCGTTAAATTTATCTTATTGAATGTAGACTATTGATTTGACGAAGTTGTCGAGAAGTTGATATAAATAAACTTTTAGTTTTTACAAACTTTTTCTCATCTTTCTTATATTTTCCTTTGTGAAGCTGCGTGTCTACCTGAAATAAGCTGATTCAACAGCATTAAACAGACCTACATAGTTGTCGGATTACGTTCAGTGTTCGTAAAAATTTTAATTCATCTGGAAACTTCTTTTGGAACGACAGGGATAAATGTAAAATGAAAAAAAAACCAGCTACGATATATCAATGTCGTACAACAACCGCAAAAGCATCCACGAAATCCGGACGAGACCGTGTTTTTACGAACGTTCCCTTTTGCCCGCGAGACGCAAATTGCGGAATGTACGCTGCGGCCTGGTTCTCTTATTGCGTCGCGCGGAAAATGCATGCACGTTCCGGTGCAAAAGTAAGTAGTTTCGTTTAAAGCAGTAGTTTTCTATCTCTATTTCTCTCTCTCTCTCTCTCTCTCTCTCTCTCTCTCTCTCTCTCTCTCTTTCTCCCCTCTCTTTCTCTTAAGCTTTTTTGGGTCACAGATTCCTTAAATCATAAAGGTCATTTCAGGATATGAATGAAAGAATGAGTTAGAATTAAGGAAAACATATGATGTTTTCAAAGGCTTGTTTTGTTTCGGTTAAATTTTAAATGAGAGCACATTTCATGCTAAGAAGAAACGACAAAAAAGATGCGAGTTACAAAAAAATGCGTTATTTAAAAATTTTTCACTTCTATTTTTTTGCCCCTTTATTTCAATGGATTTTTTTAATGATCCTTGCTGGTAAACGGTCGGCACTGAAAGCCCATTTAAAGCGGAGGGATGAATCCCATTGAAATAACAATCGCGCAATGAGGTGCTAACTCGAACGCCCGTTAAACTTTTCAAAATACGGCATGATGGGCGCATTGGATGGAGGCGCGGCGAGGGTAGGGGAACAATAACGACATTGTTCGCTTTTGGTGCGCGAAGACCCAGCGCGTGCAATCTGCGGGCCTGGCATTGTCTCGTTAATTAAACGGATAAGCCGTTGCGAGACGCCGAGGACGACGACGACGCGCGGCAACTAACAGCGGCGACGGCGACGCGCACCATCGGGAGCTGACGCCAAGGGAAGCAAACGCGAACGAGCGAGCGAACGAACGAACGAACGGCGCCGCGCCGCTCGCCTCGACGCGTCGCGTACAAAGCGACGGAAACGTTTGACGGGGGTTGACGGACGTAGCCGGAGATAACAAAGTTGGTAGCGCGATGGTAGAACGTGGTGCCGGCCGGCAGAGAGGGACGAAGAGAAGACTTCAAAGCTGAGGAGGACGGAATCACGTGGGAAGGACAGAATAAATGTCTATTCATATATTGCCAACCAGGGATCCAGTCACCCAATATACACACGCTGACTTGTACAAATGTACGCAACGTTGCTGCCATTCATTCAGTTTATACTTGATCAATGAAAAGCAGCGGCAAGTAAGCCGGTGCTTGAATAGATTTTTTTAACGGATAATTTTATTGCAACTATTACTAATTTTCAATTCAATTTGAAGACAGACTGCTAGGAAAATATAAAGATAAGGTATCTACTCTGTGGGGAGAAAAAGAGATTCCATTAAGATAAATATTTTTATCTAAAAAGATGTCGTGTGAAACGTGTACGATAAAATATTTAAAAAAAATTTTTGCGGAATTATTCGAGATGTTAATTGAATCGATTTAATTGAATCAATCTGAAACCAATAGTGAAAATCGAAGAGGTGTATATGAACAATTGACATCAAGTATTTTATACAGCACTCTAATCACAGAATTCTATAATAGAAATCTATGACTCTAATTATTTACTGTTTGATATTACAAATTAAAATATTGCTCAATTTAATTTTTTATACTTTTACTTTTTTACAATTTTTAAATAATATGTAAAACAGCGCGATCGTATATCATATCTAAAACTGCTATCTAAAGAATAAATATACGTAAACATAATTTCTCTTAATCTCAACCTACATGATATTGATTTTCTCCCATAAAATTTAATACTTTATAATGTAAAGATCTTAAGATTACAATTTCCATTTATGAGTAATATGTATTTAATAGAAATATCTTATAATTATAATGCATATATGTCATAATTATAATACATTGAATTTTGTGACGATTAGCAGTAGCATAATTAATTAACATTTGACATCTCTATTACAAAATCATCATCGTTACGGATGCAACACGTTTGTTCACAAGGCTATAATTTCACAAAGAGTAATGATACTCGGAAATTCCACATGTCGCACTAAATAAGCTAAATAAAGATCTAATTGTAGGCTGTAAGCATTAGAAGTATATATGTATATGTAGTTAGAGGTATAATTATTTACAATTATATAGCGCCTAATCTAGATCCACTATATGATAAATGTATAATAATATATTCACTTGGACACTTGTCTCTAGATTATATGTGTTCAGATGGAAAGTATTGAAAGTATTTCCCTTTATTGCAGGTGCCTCCCCTTCTTCCTCAAGAGATCTTCGTGCGACCAAGTACGAGATATGCACGAGATGGAAGAATAGGTAGAACAAGGCTAGCTGGTCCCGCGGGAGAATGCGGAGCTACGCTGTCAAACCTCCGATCAATTTTTCACTCACGTAATTTCTTCGCTATACAATTTTCCAATGTACTATTCGCTGTGTTGAACCTGCCAGTGTCGGGGGAGACTAGATCGGTTTTGAAATTCTCTCCTGTACAAACACATCCTCGTCCTACTATGCAGTAATCGAAGAATGGACATCGCACAATAGATTAATAAGAGAAAAGCTTACGATTGAAATAAGAAATGGATTTCAATAACATTATAGTGTTAAGTGGCCAATCACAGGACACCTTCCCTTCCAAGCTTGTAATTCTGAGAAGGTGAAGGATAGAGAGGAAGATCTAAATTATTACATACAATTCCCTAGCACGTAGAAAATTAATTCGATTTAAATTAAATATTACTTTCTTCTTCCGTAATAAATTCTCTAATTTTCTTCGTAATGATTCTCCCTTTTTGCAATGCTCCCCGAGTTAATCCTGTACGGAAGTATATCAGTTTTATGGACACGCCGTACTTAATTTACTGCGATACGGGAGCATTATCGCTCTTCCTGTAGTTGGTAACTACATTTTCTGCACGCCAGCGATCCTTTGTTACTTTTCGCATACACTCGTCTCTCTTTCCGTCGTATTAATACGGATACTAGTGTCGAGTTGGCCGTACGACGTTGCAGGGCATCGCTAATAGACGCTAAAATACAATTTGCTGATAGGTACGCGAGCAGCCTTCGGAGGAGCAGATTTTAGCAGGAGTAGAATATTAATTAACGTCGCACGATTCCATTAAAATGGCGCGCTGTCTAAAGGATATATCCATTTATCGTTAATAGCCTATTTAGCGCGACACGTGGGATTTATCCGAGTATCATTACTCTTTGTGAAATTATAACCTTGCGAATAAACGTACGTGTTACACAACCATAATGATCATGATTTTGCAATAGAGATATCAAATGTTAATTATACTACTTATTAATTATGCTACTACTAATCGTAACAAAATTTATATATTATAATTGTGATATATATTCATTATAATTACAAGATATAAAAAACAACTTTAATATACAAGATTCTTCTTATCTCTATATGTAATCGCATGTAATTATTTCAATCTTTTCTGGAATGCCTTTGCATCCCAGGTTTCTATGTGCAGTCAAAATGTATTTGATATAAAAGTCCATACATAGTATATCACAATTGATATCCCTTGATGTTATTAAAGTAGTGCTCACTGCTAGAGATATCGATATCGATGTTTGAAGTTCCTCGGAGAAGTTTCGTACGCGCAGAAACTTTTACATGTTGCAATTAATAGAGTCATTATTGGACGAAAGAGGGTCTAATTCTCGAGAGACGTACCGAGAGGGTTTTTGTGAATTCTGGCACGAAAGGGTTGCCTCTCATTCTCTTGGTCCAATTTCGCTCGGCACACCGATGCGTATACGAAGCAATGAGATAAAATACCTCAGGGAATACAGGAGGGGTAGAGAATTCTGCAACATATATGGCGCGGAGGAGGCAAGGCGACTTGCCGCTCGTTTCAGTTTCTCTCGGAAGATCGACTTCTCGACTATCGCAATATCAACTCACGCCACGAACCCCGTGACTTCCCCGAATTGCTGATTGATTACGAGATTAGGATTGATCGCGCGAGAAAAAAAACACATAGCTGTAATAAATCACATGGCCGAATGAATCGTGTGGACATAATCTTCTTCCATCTCCGCCGTCTCCATTTCTCTCTTTCTCGCACGTTATGGCCCTTAATGTGCAAAAACGGAGAAATAGCTTGAAAGCGGCCAGTAGGATGACAGTTCAGGAGGACCTGCGCGATCCAAGGATTCACGCGAGACATTTCTCTTCGTTGCAAAAAAAAATCTGGGACGGGAAACGATAGTGGAATAAGTTTAGAAATAAATTATGTATTTAATATAAGCCCTTGTCTCTCACATGCAGAGTGTCATGTGCTGGAAATATTTAAATTTTAATGTCTCTTATAATACAGGCCTATAAATACCCGGTAAATCGATAAGCCGATAGGTTTAAAAAAAATCTCCGATAAGCTTGGAAATTGTAAGAAGTACTTTTTGTTCAATATCATAACTGTTAACAATTCTGCTTTTTAAAGCAGTTTTCGCGTTGCACAAAATAACAAGTCACCCTTTTAAGAGAAAATCGTGGTTTGTTCAAACGGTAGCTTGAACGTTGTAGCTTAGAAAATCCACAAACCGCAACCTTTTAAAATAAACGTTTCAGCAAAACTAGATTTTTTTCATAAATTCTGCTCTTTGTAGAGTTACGTAACCGAGCGTTCCGTGCGAAACAAAAATTAAACGCATGCTCATTCTTACGAATACAAAGAAGTCCTTTCTACATTTCGCGCGCTTTACATTTCTGTCATTTTTTTTTTTTTTAATTCTTCGGCGAGACACTGTCGTTTATACTTTTCTTCGAAGATACAAATAAGCGGATGCGCGCGTCTTTATGGAATGTTCTATCTCTCCATAGTGCACGTCAAGAGTACGCAATCAGTTCATACGTAGATTAACCCGAGTGGTAATTTAGCAGTCTACGAGTGAACCGCGACTGCGAGATTCACTTGCCATCGCATACACTCATCAACATGCACTCCTACGTACTTTACGTGCAGAACAATGCATCTGCGAGTTCCTCTTCGTAGCATTTCACATTCTCGCGGCAAAATGTAAAGCACGGTAATTTTTACAAAGTCAGACGTACCGCGTATGATAAAGTTTCATTTATCAGTACAAAATATAGAAATAGTTGCTCTAATCACTTTGTGACTGATATCTCGCGAGTTTAGCGTTTTCGGCGCATTTTCATTAAGAAAATATATATTTCAGGTCGATTAAAGAAAATATGTGCCTGCGAGAAATGAGCGAGCGTTTTCGTATTTTCAATACGTTGTTCTGCATACAACAAGCGCATCAAGATCTCACTTGAGCGGATCTTGTATGTAAGGAAGCTAAAAAGCCGGTTTTCCATTCTCCGGCGAGGCACCGTCAATCTTTCTCTCAATGCAGAAATACGAATTTTTCGCTGTTTACCAAAAACGGTTTCGCGCTATTGATCGCGTCTGGTCGCAGCAGTTATTCGGTTAGTGAATAAAGTTTCGCCGACGAGGGATTCTGCGATGAGCAGAATCCTCGCGGGAGCGAATTTTCGTCGGGGACTTTGCGGCGCGTTCTTACCGGCGCACAAAGCCGCTATGTTTACGTATATCTACATGATGCCTCTTTCGCCCAACCATGGCTTCGAGCATTTGTATGTTAGCAACATAAGCTGCAGTCATCTATAATATAATTCAGCATAGGATAAGCTGTCCTAGGAGGAACATCATAGGAAATCGCCAACCAGAATTTTTTTTTATCAAAAAATGTCATTTTTTGAAGATATTCTTGTGATTTTTTGTGATGGCATTTAAAAATTTATGCAGTATGTTCTTTCGATTGAGTTTAGAAATATCTGAAGATTTTCAAATACTTGAAGATGTAAATAATAAATTCGTAATTGATCATACTTTTAAAAATACATAAGTTATAATATCATCTCACTTTAATTTTTTATTTTATAAAAAATTTTCTATTCATATCGGTAAGAGATAAAATGATTTGAGATATCAAAATGTTTCCCATTTGACAGTTTTTGAAAAAAATATATTATATTTCTGTATAAAAGTTTCTCCTCTTTTCCCCTCAAAATAGTGAATAATCAGTTCTGCACAATCAATTCAAATAGGATTTATGTCGGATATATTAGCGGATATTTATTTAAGTAAACTTCCCTGCCAATAGATGACAGCACCTTATGAGGTGCAAACCAGAAACAAGAATTTCAGTAAATTAAAATTTTTTTATAAGCCGGTTTCATTACAGAACTGATATTCAACGAAGATTCAATGAAACTTAATAAAAATACAATAGAATAAATCTCATTCATATTGTCGATGTAAAAAAATTTTACGTGCTATAAAAACAAATCAGTCAATGTTCTAAATATTTCAAAGACTTTACAATAATCGTAAGTTTTTAATTTATTATTATTTGAAATAATAATAGTCAATGTATTGTTCATTACCATTTTCTTGCAAAAATAAATTATTAGTAGACTTGCAAATTATACAGATTAATGTTGTCAACTGTGAATATAAATATTACAATATTTTCTCATCGTCACCAAAAGTCAGATAAACCGGCTCTCATCGAGCGGCATATATAAAAAATAATAACATAAAAAAATATAACGCATAACTTAGTTTTTCAAAGCCTGAGATGATCTTTTATGGACTAGACCTGATTCAGTTTCATATGGTTTAATACAGTTAAAAAGATAAAATCTTCTTACAAAGAGTTCTTTAAAGCTCTATCTCGCTGCATTACTTCCGTATTATAACATTACGAGAATAATAATGTTATGTCTATATTAATCGACGTACATTTAACATTCTCTCGCTATTCAAAGTTAAAAGCTTAACATAATCCGCAACGTAACTCGCAATGTAGGTTCCCTAAACTAAATTTTTATCTTCAAAGTTGTTTAAAATCTGTGCATATAATTATAAAATTCTTTAGTCTAATACTTTTGTCGAAAGCTATGCATGTTTAATTGAGAATTCTCTTGAGTCTACATGTTTTTAAAAGAACTTAAACTTACGTTTAAATGTATGTACGTGCGAAAATCTGGATAAATCCGAATAATAAATTCGCGCGAGCCTTGGCAATTTCAGAGCATACGGAGCAATTTTGATTTTCAAATATATTGAAAAGTTATAACTTTTTTAATAAAGTGCAACATGGAGATCTCGGAGTTTTAGTTACTTTTGTGAGATAGAGAATTTTCAAGCGTGAAGGGAATGAAAATTGAGGAAGCGAACCTGTCACGCAGAATATTCGAAACTTTCGCATAACTTTGATCGAAAGCACAACTTGCCAGAGGCGCGTCTGAAAATTTGCGGGAATTTGGCAGGTGAATTGAGATTCACGTTCGCTAGTAGAAACTGACGCAAAGGTAGACGTGCGATAGGTCGCCCACTCACCTCGCTGCGCCGCAGGTAGATCCGCAGCCGGTCGAAGCGGACGAACGGGGGTCGCAGCACGACGATTATATGGGTCGAAGTAACCGAAAGCACGAGGATACTACGGCAAGACTTCCGTTGACGTAGACCGATGCACGGTTACTACGCGCGCCTCCCCGGTCACCAGCTTGGCTCTCCGTCCGCCAAGCGGGAAAAAAGGAAAAAGCGGAGAGAGAAAGAGAGCGAGAGAGAGAGAGAGAGAGAGAGAGATACGAGGCGGGTGAATAGAGAGAGAGAAAGAGAGACAGAGATAGCGTGTGCGATGCGGTGTGAGAGATCGAAGTCTCGTGGCAAACGTTCGTGGACTGAGTGAACCCTGAGTTCGGACTGAGCGGCGCTTAGGCGACGTTAGCGCCGCGCAACGGGGGGCGCCGGAATCACCAATATCACCATCGATCCGCCGAGGGTGGTATGAGAAGAGCCCGTTAAGAGAGGGGTGCGGAGTGGGGATTGGTCGCCTCATCGGCGGAGGGACAAGGATGAGCGGAGATAGAGGCGAGGTTGCGGTAAGACATACCACCACCACGACTGCCACCACTACCGCCGCCGCCGCCGCCGCCGCCACCACCGCCACTATCACCACCGCCGCCACGATCGTCGCGGTGGCAAGGATTAGGGATGGAAGAGAGAGCCGATGATGCGAACAGGGAAGAAGGCGGAGAGTGCAGAGCGTAAACGCGCCGCTTCTACTCCCCTAAAATCCCGATCATTTTTGGCCTCCATATATCCCTCTTTCTCTCGGATATATACGCCCTCTGTACCCTTCTCTTCCTCTCGCCACCCTCTTTCACCTTTTTCCCCTCGCCGTCACTCTAACACCTTCCGTTCAGTCTCTCCCTTGCCGCCCACCGCCACGCCTCTCTTCTCATCTTCGTATCCTTCAATCTTCTCTCTCTCTCTCTCCTCTCCTCTCCTCTCCTCTCCTCTCCTCTCCTCTCTTCTCCTCTCCTCTCCATATGTATATATACATGTATCTAAAGTTATAAATATATGTCCTCGTGTATAATTTAATTAAACCAGACCATCTCTCGAAGATGCTTTACATATATTAGTGCGATATTATTGGTCCAAAACATCAGCAATCGTTTTAACTTCTTTATTTTTATTGCGCAAACGTGGGCTTTATCTTGTCTGCCAATTTCGAAACATCCCTCCAGATCAAAGCGTGTTATTTGTCGACTGACTAGATCGCATTAGATTTTAAACTGCTTATACACCAGCGGATGACTTGACGAACGTCAAGCGCACGTTTGCTTACTGCAAATGCACCAGATGCAAAACAAAGAAGGTTGAAACCCTTCCAGTGTGACCGGAAATTGTATAATTTCCTCGCATTCTGTACATCTATAATAGTTGCTTTGCCGTGAACACCGATGCTGATAGCATACATATACGGAGCATCTCCGGGGAACGACTGATTCACCGTGAAATATAAATCTAAAATATAGAATAAAATATTTTCGTACTTTTTAAAAAATAATTTTCAAGATTAAAAAACTAATAATATATCCACGTTTTCGTTTTAATTAGAATAACTTCTAAGAATTTTATACCATTAATAAATCCATCTCATCAGCAACTAATTGTAAGTATAATAATTCGTAAAAATACGAAAAGAATATTTTATCTTGTGTTACGTAACTTTTTTGATTTTTTAAATTATTTTATTTTATATTAAAATGTTTTATATTTATTTATATATTAATAGTCGTTATTAAAACAAAATCAACAATAAATAACACAGAATTGTAAAACAAGTTATAGTTAAAAAATGATATTTAAAAATAATGCAATTAAATTTTCAATTTTTAAAGCTATTTCTCTCGAAAACAAAGTTTTATACGAAAAAATTTTTATATTTTCGGTTTATTTTTTTATAAAAAATTATCTCCTTTATAATACCACCAAAAAGTTCAAAGTTTAGAAACATCCTGTATAGTATATAGCTGTAAAATTTTTGCGCGAATCATTTTTTAATTAAAAAATAAAAAAAAATATTCATTTTTATGTTTCATAATTACCACGATTTTCGTGTTTCACAAAAAATGAACGTTGGTAAAATGCTTGGGAAATAGATAAGGCGTCTTGGAACTCTCTTCGAAAATCTCTTCAATTTTGTTGGTTGTACCAGTACGAATGACTTCAATATCCTCAAAACGCTTCTCTTTCGAGCATAATTTGATTTTGAGAAAGAGGAAGCAATCGACCGACGTCAAATCCAGTCAATGAACTGGATGTTGCCACACTGGGATTTGTTTCTGTGCCAAAAAGCTGGAAACAAGTTTCATGCACGATAAGACGCGGACAAATCTCGTGCATCTTTCTTTCTCTTTCTTATATTTTTCTTCACAATTTGTCAAATAACTTCTTTGTCAATATTCTATATTTTATTATCGATTATTCGGGTCACATAATTTGTCAATCTTACAGCCAACGTATTCTTTTTTATTCTGCGTAATAAAGTAACGCTTATTTTATATGTCGTCTTCTCTCAATGGATTTTCGATCTTCTTTAAAACTTTTGTACAATTTGAATGTCGTCCCCTAAAACAAATATGCTTCTCGTAAGCTTCTTGTACGTAATTTATTTAATAATATAAACGCTAATCGCAATTAATAAAAGTTGAAACCCATATTTTCATCTATTTCGAAGCTATTGCCATTATAGAATCACTCGAAGAATTAATTATTGAAACGTCAACGTTAGATGAGAAGGATCGATTAAATCAAACAAGCATTTGAAAAGTACCTTAAAATTTTGTACGACTATATTGCCATCGTCTATATTAACCCGCTCCAATTATTAATTTGCCGTTTGTATTCCATACAAATTAATTAATTAATCACACATAAACATGCAGTTTGACTGTTGGCTGAAAACGATCTGAGTAAAGATCAAAATTAGTTTCACTGGCTTCGTAAATATGTATCTCATACACGAATAATGCCGTCGGATAAGATATTTCATCGTTATACAAAAATCTTGTTCTTTAGATAATTACGAATTATATAGAAAGTGTTATCTTAAAGATTATAATTTTACAATCATTAAAAATTGCGCAGCAACCAATTTTTTATTATTTTTTTCTAATTCGAAAAAACTTCGAAATATTGATTAACAAGATGGAAAGTATTCGAATAAAATAATAGGATCGAGAATAAAAAGGGAGTTTTGCTATCTCGAATTTATTAGGATTATTAAGCAAATTGCTAGCTGCAGTTCAAACAATCACCAACAAATGATAATGATTGCTTACAGTATTAAATCCCAAATATTTGAAGTGGGAAGTAAGAGATAATGGGTTTTATAGCACCATATAATATCTAACACAGACATTTTTCCGATTTGAAGATTGGAAATCCTACGATTCCAAGATTACTCAATATCGACTAGCAAATTATCTAGATGTTCTGTATAGTTTCGAATAAATATATAAAAACATTGATTTAATGCGATTACTTATATATTTTTTTTTATCAATATATAATAAACGTATTCATATAAGAGCAGTAAAACAAGACTACAATAGTGTTTCAGTGTTTTTTAGTAGATTTATATATTGAAATTGTTTTGGGTTCTAGAATAAAAACACACTTATTTCATTGCTCCTTTCGATAAATTGCGGCATACGTGCCGCTAGTAAATATGAATAATTTACATTCTACATTATCTTAGTTATGTCGCATTACATTACATATGTATTAATTATTTCTACTCATAAACAAAACGCATTCGACAGTCGATATTTATATTAAATATAACATTAAGCTGATCGCTTTGATAAAATGAAATATATATTATTAGTAAGGATATAAGTAAGGTGAAAAATATATTAGAGCCACGCAAAATTTTACGATTAGTGTACTACTTTGTAAAGTAAATATTACACTTAATAATACAGCACTTTATAAAATTTAAATTAATTAAGATGTTCACATTTTCTCTCTCGTGCAAAAAAAATCTTAAATTTCAATCTATTAATTCGATTGTATCTACCAGGTACTTTGTAATAAACAGGATCCAGACATTACCATTGTTTATGCCTGAGAAGTAACCAGTAAACATCGGCTACACATCATTTACCACATTTCAGTTAAGCACCATCACTATTTCCAATCGATGCGTCGTTAAATTTCGAAAAATCAATCACATTTAAAGCACTTTCTATTGTATTTATATTACTCAACAATCACTTCCTCGGTCTTCGTCTCGGGCATAAGTAACGCTAACGTTCCAGTTTCCAGTAATAAGATTACATCATCCATTTTATAATGATATACGTGATGTGGCTTTACAGGAAAAATGCTTCGCTGAATTTTATTTGGCATACTTTGCGACTGGGATAGTTACTGCATGATTCCAACAATCAATGAGGAATGTCAGTGTGGCACATATACGTATGCATCTACATTGTGCGCGTTTAAGTGTCAGTAACTATTCCTCGAACATTTAGAGATAGTCATTTGTCAAATAAGAATCTATTGGTCCGAAGAACGTTGATAGAACATGTACGGATGAAAATAAACGCTCCGTATTCCTTCCCTGTTCTCGAGCGTAATACTCCTCTCCTGTTTTCGAGCAGAACGACGCAGTCTCGTCTACGGAAATATTACATATAATATTACAGTGTATTTTTAATCGGATTTATAAAATTTACTTAAAATTTATTACAATAAATCGATAAAATTCATATAGATGTACAAGGTATAAAAAACTGTTTTCAAAATAATATCAATACGCCCTTTATTCCGAAGAATAAGGGCAGTCCAAAATGAGCATAATGTATCCAAGTAATGTATGCCCTCTCTACTCTGTAAAAGAAAAGTATGTAAAATTACATGAACGAGTAAAAATAAACATATATAAAAATTATACATCATATGTATGTGATCAAATCGATTATTTTCAAATCGTATAAATTTTACACTTACTGTTCACAATTTTACATACTTCTTTTATATTGTACCGCTGTCATTTCTTTATCTCGTTACGCGCTTATTTAATCAACAGTGCCGAACGTTGTCGAAGTATGAAAAAAGTTTCATTTTAGAATCATCTCACTTATAATATTTCAAATAATTTTTGCGATCAACAAGAGAGGATCTCAATATGCAAATTCGGTTGAAACTTGTTTTAAAGTATAAAACGAGTGGAAATATAGAAGCTGATTACCACAGTAAGAGCTTCGAGCAAATTCCAATTTACATAATCGGTAATTAGTTCAACCGGCACAATTGCTCAGATTTTTTATTTTTCTTTCTTCCTGTGTCAATAAAAAACTAATAATTCCATCTTATTAATAATCTTCTATCTACGTTAACAAAATACTACAGGTATTTCTTAACAAGTTAATCATCGATTAAATTAATCGGACTTTGGTTGAAAAGCCTAAAATCTTATAATGTTACGCGAATAGATTCTTGCAGAAAAGTTTAGAAGTTATAATTTTCATTAATATTTTAATAAACTAATAAAGCTCGAAGAAAAAAACAGAAACGATCGAAAAGTAAAGTTTTTCACGTATTAAATGATTATAAAGCATCTTTCTTGTTTTTTTTTTTTCATGATGAAACTTCAGTCTTTCACACATATTATAGTTTTTACCATAAAAAATATTCATACTTTCTAAAATATCGACGAGTTAAAATATTAAAGATTTTATTTTCCAGATTGAAAAAAATTAATGAAAATCATATTAATTCTTTTTTCTTCTTCTGAATATTCAAAATTATTCTAATTTTAAGATAATAAAGAATTTTTATAAAATTTTAAATAATCAGCTTCGAATCGAGTAATATTTAATCAGATGTGTTTATCATGAAAGAATTTGCCCTTTTCGAGAAATCCATATCTGGATTTGGATGAAGCCATCTACCCATACAGCAATGAAAATCTGCGAGATATACTGAAATCATCCTGGATATCCCAAACATATTGCGCAATTTTCTTACAATATATTCCTAGTTCATTATAATAAGTATATCTCTGAGATGCTCTAATATTGAATATTCAGAAAATTTTAATAAAAATATATAAAAATTATAAAGATAATCCGCATAAAGACACAGTCTAAGAGTACTTTAGGCGCTAGTTAAAAATATATATACACGGCTAGAATATATATACATATGGCAGTGTGATTACATTGTATTATATTTAAAAAGTATGCTCCAGATATATCTTCCTCCCTCCCTTTTTTACCCTTTCGCTTGCTCTCAATATAATGCTATGATTTCCCCGCAAGATATGTTGACGAAATCCCGCAGATCTTTCTCTCTTTCTTACTGTGTGGGTAGTCACAGGCTCGACGCTGATTTTCTACATGATTACTTTGGAATTCGCTGCGAACGATCCAATATCAAATCTTCGTAAAATGTTCTAAACATGTAATTCACGAATTCTTAGCTAAATGGAAGCAGTGTCGCCTTACATTCTTGCATGACGTTTGCAAGTTATTGCAAGGATTGATAAAAATTGAGATACATCGCTCTTTTTATTTACATTTTTTGAACAGAGAGATCTACGTGCACCAAATGTAATATCGTGATATAATTTAGCAGACAGATAATTGTATAATTTTACCTTTTTTTTTTTAATTTTTCTTATTCACCTTGCAATTACTTGTAATATTTTTTACCCGTCATTTTACTTCATAATATTTTCTAAACATTTAGAAAAATTGCTTCAATTTCACAAATTTTTTTTAACTCGTTAATGAATCTGTCTCCAATGCACGGAAAAGGCACTGGGAAAGATAAAATGTAGTAGTTGACGTACTCTTATTAGGATGAATGTTGTGATGTAACTAACGATCGCTTGTATAGCATTATATAGAGGAGAAATTGATAATTATTCAAATAGTAAAACATAAAATCGGAGATATATGCTTGTCTTTTTTTTCTATTGTTTCAACATTCCTCATTGATACGTATAACAAAATTATGATACAAAAAATGGTTGTGCCATTAAAATAAACTATATTAATAGACACTAACTACATACTAGATTCCTTGGTAGTAATAATCTCGTTGGTATTATCAACACGAATCAAAGTAGATGAATTTAATACAAGAGCTCTACCAAGAGTAGCAACTCGTTCCACTACGCACGAGGCAGAAAGGCGTGCTTCAGCATCGTGATCCCAACATTCTTCCATTGTATCACAAATTGATGATAGTCCCTGAAATAACATATTTCAATTATAGACATTAAAAAGCTATATATTCGGTTTTTCAACTTTTTTTTGTAAGATTGAAAAACATTATTCTTCGTAAGCAAAAGAGTACTTTCCATTATTAACAATTTTTATGTAGAAGAGAATTTTTTAGGATAGAATACTATATATGTGATTCTTTGTTCATTTTTTAAGTATAATAATTCCGTCGTGAACAAAATTAAAATAGATATTTTTTTTACTTACTGGATGTTTACGCCAAGTTTCTAAAATGAGCGGTCTCTCTTTTTTATGGACAACGCTTTCTTGCATGTCCTCTAAAGTAGGATGGAGACCGACCTCATCCTCAAATGGTAGTCGATATTCTCCTATTGGTCCCTATTAAGATAAAAACAATTAACACCTTTCGACATGCGACTAACTTGCAAGATTTTTAATGGTTTTTCTACTGTGCGTGACTATATTTTAAATTTACGATAATACCCAGTTTTTATTTCGTCATAATTTCACGTATAATCACATTTTTTTATTATCATTCTTCAAAGTAAATTTTGGCATATTATAGGTTGGTATGTTTCAGATTTTTTTTTCCAATTTCTTATAACAGATAGTTCAGATTTTAAAAAATTCTCAGATTTGGATAAATTCAATTTTTCGATTTTTATTAAAATATGGATTATCTGGGTAATATCGATGTCCGGATGGAGGGATCAGATATAACTTGGGAAATTAGATATCGGATATCTAGCTAATCCTTTCCTCAATATCCACATATCCAAATCATATTTATAGTTCTAGTCTTGAGGAGCTCGCAATTTTAGCAAAAATGCATGTTCTCTGTAAGACACTGCCATTGCGCATAATATTAAATGTATTACGTACATTTTGTACAGTACATCTTGAAGCTAATTCCCAGAGAACTAACCCACAGGCATACATGTCAATTCGTAGAAATGAGTCTCTAGTGAAATTTATTGCTCCTTCTAAAACTTCTGGTGCCATATATCTTCGCGTTCCAACCTATAAATAACAAATTATTACAGTTAATTTCATATCAACGCAATCATGATGATATATGCATTACCTGTCCGTGTGTATCGCCGCAAGGTTTTCCTGGATGAAAAATAAGTGCCAAGCCAAAATCTGCTATGCAGGCACTCATGTCAGCCTTTAATAAAACGTTTTTTGACTTAAAATCTCTATGAGCTACAGCTGGTTTATAGCCATCTGCTTTGTTAGCTGGGATTTCCTCATGTAGATGCATTAAACCTCTGATAACAAGAATTCTTTTATTAATAACTAGATGAAAATTCAGTATTGGATAAAACTCAGTATAAAAGTGTTGTACAGACGGAGACACAAATGCCTTAACATTTGAAGATACGCGATGAGAGAAGAATGTGTTTCTCATTGGAACGCGCTCTGAAGACGTGTTTCTGATCGGAACACACTCGACATGCGTGCAACTTCGAGTGTTAAAGCATTAGTGTCCCCGTCTGTACAACTGATGTGTAATTTTGTCTCACTACTAATAAAATTCGTATTACTATTATTATTATTGTTACCTTGCCATAGATTCGGCAATTCTACACATCTCAGGCCATGTTACAATATTTGCCTTTAGGTAATCGCACAGTGAACCTTTTTCGTGATACGCCGTGATTAACCAAAATTCAGCTTGTAAATTATCTCCACGCTTTTCAACGCCTATAAAGTGTAATATGTCCTCGTGATCCATATGTGCAAGCTTAAAGATCTCTTGTTCAGTCTGCCAAGATTGCTTATCCTGAATGGGAAAAACTTTTACTGCCACGATCTCATTTTTGAACTGGGCTTTCCAAACTGCTCCGAAACGACCTCGAGCTTTAATCTCAAGAAGTTGTATAGGTCGTAAGCCTAGATTAGGTGAGGGTTGTGGCAATGGTACAGGTTCCAACGTCGGTACCTGAAAAACATTTACATTCATTTCATAAATTTAACAATACATTTTATAACCTTACAATAATCTCGAAATACATACCTCGTTGAAATAGCCCAATTTTCGACGACGGTAGAGCCACCAAAAAGAAAATGAACTAATCGTGAGAAGCATAGGAATTGCTATTAAGAGGGCAAGTGTTACTGCTTGCTGCTTTGTATCGGGCACAGGTTCACGTTCTGAAAAGGTAATGACTTAAGTATTACAAATATTGCAAATGACAAATTTAGTTTTTAAGTAAAAATACTCCATAATTGAATAAGATACCATGAATAACAGATGGTTCTGTAGGCTCAATGGATATTTGTGGATCCAAAGTAAAGTTTTGGTTACACATATCTGTATCGCAACAACAAAAAAACAAGCCATTTGGTCTTCTAGTCCCCAGACAAAGCGGTTTATCATGACAATCATGATTATCTAAGAAGCAACCCTGAAAACAATGTATAGAAAATATATTCAGTAACGACAATAAAATCTATAATTATCAATTTTTCGGTAAAAATAAGCAATATGAAACAATTTACGAAAAATTGTAACCTACTTTCAGAGCAAAATCCTAAGATTTGTTGGCAAAGAATATCAAGTTGTAAAAAAAAGTTGATTGATATTACAAAATAATTTTTTAAAAAATACAAAATTTCTCAATACTTCTAATATGTTTTAATTTTATTCTTTTTTCTGTTCTAAAATCTGCTGCACTTTAATTACTTGTGCATATAATAAACTTGTACATTAAACTGTATGTGATAAATACTATTAATCAGATAAATAACCAACCTTTAATTTAATTATTGTTTCTTGAGTAGTAGCGTTCACTCCCCATAGCACGTAACAATGATTAGGCTTGTCTACATCCAACTGAACACATTCTTCTGTTCTTAAACACTCTTCTTCGTTTTCCGCACACAATGTGTCATTGTAAAATTCGCAAAAGACTGAGCCCTTAATATCTTTTGCAGATACAGATCCTAAAATAATTGATCAAATTTTTTTATGACCTTTGTATTTGACATTAATATTTAACATTAAATTAAATTATTAATTTTTTCATTTATCTGCAAAGCATTGAGTGCTTTATATTGCAGGCATTTTTTTTATCATGTAATTTATTCCTTTCATTTAACTTATTTTAACAAGACATGTTTCTATTGTTTCTAATAATTGTTATGTATATATAAATATGTGGTTTATAATTAGAGAGAAGATACATATTGTAATATTTTCTTAAAAAAAAGTCAATCAAAAAAAGTAGACGAGATTAAAGTTTGTCTCTTTTCATATATCTACAACTTAACGCTTATAAGATATAAGTGTGTAAAGCTGCTATAGCATCTGCTACGATTAGCCTATGTACCAAACTCGCACAAAGTTTAGTACATAGGACTTGGTCACTGTGTAACTGATTGTGAGTGTAGTCAGAAAAAAATCGCTAACTACCACTGTAATTGTTTGCAAACTGTTTTCTATTATTCATCCGTCTTACAATTTATAAAGCAAAAGTGATGTAACTGAATGTAGAAACAAATTGCTGAATAAGTTTCTAATTTAATTCATAAAGAGAATTGAAGAATGAAAGCCAAGTGTATAACAAATTATAATCAATTTTTAACTTGTCAAACAATATTATTTTGTTAATAGGAATAGAATTAATATTTTGTTGTTTAATACATGAAAAAAAAGTTTAGATTAGCAATAAGGAATTATATAGTTAACAAGTAAGTTTTCAGTAAGCAATACTGTTTGTTGAATTAAGCAATGATGAAGTTAGTTAGAATTTAGTCAAAGTATCCTAAAACTCTCTCTCATCGCTCTCCCCATCTTATTTCTCTGATAAAGCTTTCAAATCTTCGAAGAGTAAGAATTTGAAGAAAAAAAAAGAATTTCAAACGATACATTGGTCTATATTGGAAGAAGTAGAAGAAAACGAGACAATAAATTTAAATCTAATGTCCAAAAATAGCAGTTGTAACGCTTTTTATTAGAAAAGATATATGTATGTAATAATTCTATATACACACATATATAAATATAAAAATATATATATATAATCTATATATATATACACGTTACCTAATAATCCCAGGAAGATGAGAGGCAGTATCGTCGTATATACGGACATGGTGAACGAATCGTAAAAGCATACCAGTAATTTTGAGTCTATTAGCTATTAAGCAAATTGTAGTAATTTATCCGCCGACACATCTCTTCCTTTCTCTCTCTTCCTCTCTTTCTCTCACTCTTTCTCCCGTGTCTCTCTCTCTTTTGTTTTCCCTCTCTTCCACCTTTCTATAGAAATACGCGCAGCACAGAGATTTATGCCATCTTCAGCGTCAAATCATTGCCAGTCTCGTAACCTCCGAGCAAAAAACATTACTCCTTTTCTTTTCCCTCTTCTGCCTCTTCCACTCGGCGCGGTACGCGACACGCTACCAGCACAGCGCAATTAAGTTCCACACGCGGTTTCCTAGTTAAATTAAGAAAGGAATTTCATTTTCGGAGCCCCCGGGAGTAGTTAAAAGCAACGCACGACGGACGCGCGAGACGCACGGAGCGACGTGCCGGGTACAAAACACCCACGAGCCGTACACTTTTCATCGACACGAAAATACAACACGGCGAAACATAATATCGTAGATCGTGGGAATAAAGCCTGAGGGAAAGAAGACATTTGATGTCTAAAGTCACGGTCTGCTTCTAATATGGCAGTCTAGCGCTCTTACCTTGGCCATCGATTAGATATTTATCCGGAGAGCCGGAGTCGCCGAGCTACCGCATATATTTCGGACACTCCAGCGCCCGCAGTGCCCTCTGAGCGTCATTCCTAGGAAGTCGTGGGCTACGACTTTTTTTCCTAGCCGCGGAAATACGAAGTTTTACATAAGCTGACATTTTTTTCCTACGATTTTTCAATTAGACTTTGACTAGAATTATTAATCTTTCGAGAAAGATTGAAACAAAGAAAAGATTAGGGATAATGAATTATATAATTAGAATTTTTTTTGTAAGCACACCAGGGATGTAACTTTCTTATTTTCGAGTGCCCACGCGTTGCAACTGGCCACGTTGCGATTGCCCACGCGTTGCGATTGCCCATGTCGCATATGCTTATTGCTACATAGGAAGCTCTTCTTTAATATTAGTACAATTTTATATTTTTATTTTAGAGTAAGATTGTAAAATAAGGAGAATTGAGAAAAATGTGTTCTATGTAAAATTATTTTTTACATATATTCAAAGTTGTAAATTTTGTAAATTAAAAAGCCATTGAATTTCCTTTCGTTTCACCTTTTGAACATTCAAATTTCGATATTAGTTAGAATTTTTATATATAATCTTCATAAAAGTAATTAGGTACTCTCTAAATTTTTTGGAGTGAGATTCACTTTATTTACCATTAAGAAAATTTTTCTTAATGGTGAATAAAGTGCAATGTAATTAAATATTTTATTGACTCAAGTTATACTTCAAAGAAGCAATGTGAGATTTGTTAAGTGAGAATTCGTAAAAAATAAAATTGTTTTAACTGTTTAAATGAATTAAAATTGAAAAAGACAATAGAAAATAATTCAAAAATTGTTAAAAATTAAAATTTTACATTCGTTTTAAATTAATAAAATCAAGAAAAATTAAAATTAAAATAAATTTTTATCGTTTTCTTTTTAGTTTATTTTTACAATTCAGTGATGCTCTTAATTATATCATGGCTTCAAAGGAAATTAAGCGTGCACCTTTTTTTCCTAGGCGCGGAAATACGAAGTTTATACAAGTTAAAATTTTTTCCTACAATTTTGAAGACTTTGACTAGAAATATTAACCTTTCGAGAAAGACTGAAACGATTAGAAAAGATTAGATAAGAAAAGATTAGATTAGGGATAATGAATTATATAATCAGAAATCTTCTTGTAAGCATATGCTATTCTGCCAAAATATCATTAATTATAATATAATTAAAATGCTATCTTTTAATATTTTCATAGACCAATACTAATAAAAGATAAATAACGCAAACTTTACATATAAACATATGTACATCAATGTATGTAGTTTTACATTGTGAGAATATTATTTTTAAGAAAGAAAGTTGGCCATCGGGTCCTCGTCGCGTTTGCGTTTCATTTGATATGCCTCTATCTCTTCAGCTGTCAATTCCTTATCCACGTACATGCTGTTGTACGGACGTTTCCTCTCGTCCAGCTTCAATATCCTGTCCGCTTGCCTCGCACTTTTCTCCTCCTTTTTCAGCGCTTCCTTCAGCTTGTCCTCATCTTGCTCCGCATTTCGTTTTTTATTCTTGCGGTTTTCCTTCCGTTTCTGCTTCTTCAATTTTCGCTTCGCCGCTTTACTCTGCTTTTCCGTTCGGTTTTTCGCATCCTCGTCCTCGGATGCAGACTCGCTGCTGGTGGAATGAATATCATCCGCCGTATCCGGTTTATCGCTCACTTCTTCTACTTCAGACGGGATTTTATCCGGTATACTGTTGCTCACCGCCTCCATCGCTCTCTTACCCGACTCACCGGTGCAATACGAATTTTTGATAAAGGAATAACAGCACTTGTAGCCCCATTTTCCATCCTGCCAGTAGGAGCCCCAGATCGTCGTGTGATTATTCGGATAAACGTCCTCCTCGTACTTGGATCGTATCACCTGCCTGTCTTGCCCTTTAATTATGTTACCGTACCGCGAATATTCAACGTAGTGCTCGGTCTGCGCCAATAACAGGGACTTTGGTGGCGCCTGGAGATGCTCCTCACCACCGTAACGCTCGATCACGCTGTCGCGCGCCTTGTCCTTCAACTCGTCGCGTTTCTTGTCGTATTCCTGCTTCAACAGCTCCAGTTTCGTAGGCTCGGCCAACAAGTGCACGTCGACTCCCTTCTCGTGCGCGTCCCAAGCGAACAACTGCGCGTTAGCGTGCTGCTGCGTGTCACCCGAGAAACGCGCCGAGTTCTCACCCTTGAAATCCACCTCGCGATCCGTGCCGGCGTAAGGATTGTCCCGCATCGATCGGGTCTTCGGATCGTAGTACGCCGAGTTCGGATCCAGATTGCGCAGATACTTGGCGGTGTCCTCGCGAATCCGCAGATTTCTCACGGTGATGCGCTGCTTGGAGTCGACCTTCGTGCCGGGCATGTCCACCTCGTCCACATACTTGTCCTCGTCCTTGTCCGAATCCTGCTCGTCGGTCTCCTCCTCCGCGTTGAGCTTCTCGGCGCGCATCTGCCGCTTGGCCTCCTCGATCTTCTGGTACTCCTCCACGATCGCGCGATGCTCGGAGGGATCGTAGCCGGCCCACCTGTCTCGCTTGCCGTCGTAGTCCATCGACAGATCGGGCTGGCTAAACTCGTCCGCCGCTATCTTCGAATTCGTGAACTTGGCGCCGACCCTGCGCGGCCGCTCCATGCAGTCCTTCCTCTTGTGCGTCATCGCGCCGCAATTCTCGCAGGCGCCCTTACGATACTTGACGGCCGTCTGCGAGGCGTCCACCCCGCGGTTGTACCACGCGTCGATCGAGCTGTACTGCCTCTGCTTCTCGGGCTGCGGCCTCTGGTGCTTCAGAGTGGGGCCCTGGGCGCCGAAGTACCACGGTGTCGCGCTTATGTACTGCGGGATGTGCGGATTGATGTCTTTACCCTCCTCGTCGACGGCCGCGGGGGCCGTGCCGGCCTTCCTCGCCTCCTCGAGCTCCTTCGCCTTTCGCCAGTCCTCCCTGCTCTTCTTCCGCGGCTCATCGTCGAACGAGCTCTTGTTCTTCAGGATGCTCGACACGGTCACGTTCGCCGACGAACCGGCCATTCTGCCGCGAATCACGCAACCGTGCTTATCTTTTAGCAGGAGACAAGTTTATTCGACGCGCGTCTGTTTACATCCGAATTAAAAGGTAACTTCGAGGCTGCTCCTGTTCGTGAGGTTAGGATGGTGGCACGGGTGGCACTGCATAGAAAAACGGTAACGGTACTAACTAGATGCACGCGATCTAGTAAATTACTAGAAACGCACCAATAGACGATGAATCCTTTATCCCGTTGGATACGCTGATTGGCTATTATCACGCATGCGACTGCGATGTGTTGCTAATGCTCTGGCCGCCATTTTCGTGTTTACAAAGTGCTCAATAATTTGACGTAATTGTCAGAATTGTCACCCAACGTTTATCGGTGGTTGCGAACTTGGTCCAAACACGCAACTATTTGACGTATTTAACGACGAGCCTGCTTGATATGACAGGAGAATTATATTAAATTATAATCATACGCAGCACACGAACGACAAAGTGCAATAAACAAGTTGCAAGAGACAATACTGAAGAGCTATAAATCTCGCAATAAATATATATTTCTGCATATTTATTATCTTCTGCAAGAAAGATGTGGTTCTATTTCGTATTCATTCTTTTCGGCATTCTCGATGTCGCGATGGCTTCCAATAATACATTCGATTTCGGTGACACTCTAGCACTAATTATAGGATTAACCATCGCAATTGTCGGATTCTTCGCCTGCATGGGTGCTTATGCAAGGAGGCGAAGTCATTTCGAGTCCTTGTGATGCTTTGCAATGTTTTTGAACATATCCAATAGTAAGTATAACGTTTGATATCCAGGTTTTTCAGGGTACAGATAGGATATTTGAAATTTTTAAGTTATTTTTTCCAAGAAAGTTTTTGTGGCTCAATTGTGATTTAATTAAAATGAATCGTAGCAAGAAAATCCCCGCCTGATTTATTTATTTTTATTTAATAATTCTTGGAATAACAACCTGTAATATTTTGAAACGTAATATTAAAATCTGTAATATTTTGATCCATCTTATACGTTTTTTAATAGTGTTAATTTATTATAATTAATAACAATATATTCTCGTCTATTTTTATTTATACAGTACTTGTAAGATAATATTTAAAAATATTCTGTTATTGACAGTAATATATACTATCTTATTATAATTACAGTATGAACGAAATCTGGATATTACAGTATAAAGGTCCTATCAAGGAAGATGGTAATTAAAAAGAGCAATTCGAGATTTTCTGTAATATATACAAGAGACAACTTTTAAAATTTTGATGATATTCACGAAACATATTATAATGATGCATTAAGTTTGTACATAATATATCTAATATATATATCTATAACATATCTATATTGTAATAAAGAATATGAATAAATAGAATTTTTATTATTTTAATACTAATATTAATTTAATGATATTGCAGTTGGAAAAGACAAACGATATATTGTATCTGTATTGTACGTTTATTTATTTCTGTCTGTTAAGCTTTATTGTAATAATTTTTACATTTAACGTCTTTTGATAAAGTTAGTAAAGTTTCAGCCTGTTTTACAATATTGTATGAGGTACAGAGAGTACATTATTAAAATTGGTTTTATTGTATCGGTAAGTTTTTTTTGTAATTAAAATAAATTTATTGATGTTTTTATTTTGTAACATGGGATCTTGAAATTCTTTGAAAAAAAATATATAGTCGAATTATATCTTCAAATTGTTTTAATTCATATTAAATTACGATTATTCAAAATTGTATCTTTTGTAATCTGTTTCTTTGTGTTTGTGGAATATCACGTAACTATCATATCCTCAGCTTGAAATCTCACATTTCATGGCAATACATTTCTGGAAGTAAGCTCTTAATTTTATACATATAATAAAATGTATATTAATACCAGAAAGAGAATAATTATTAACGCAATGTAGAAACGAACCGTACGTTGATTGCCGGAAGAAGACCCGGTGGACGTTCGATCTTCGTAGAAAAATTCAAGCACTGGACTTAGGAACGAATCACACATTGGCTGCCGAAGAAAAACCCAATGAATAAGATGTCCTATTTTAAAAAGCGAGTTTAAATGAGAAGAATAGAAGAGGATAAGAGATCCTGTAACAATTTAAATATTTTCGCGACTAAAGAATACCCGCGAATTTTGTCAAGAAACATCATTCTTCACAAATAAAGCTTCGTTTAACTACTTACTCGTTTCTTAGATGTAAACAGGGTTTGACATAATAAACAACTACTTTTCATATCAAATTACGCGACTGAGGTTTGTCACATGTAATGCAGTATTAATATTCGAAAAGAGAGAAAATACATAGCCATTTATGAATAAGTCACCGAAGATTTCATTGTAATTTCAGATTAAAATCAAAATACATATTTATCATCTTCTTAGTCTTAAATAATAATTGTATAAAGAAATCTAATCTCAAGTTTATGTAAATATATAAATGTAATATATAATAAACTGTTGCAACTCTTGTGGGAACGTTTCAATAGATTTTAATGTAATATCGTGATATATAAAAGCACCAAAAATAAAAGCCTTATACTTAAAAGGAGGTTTTAATCTCAGCACAAAAATCACCAAAAGAGTTCAGGATAGCCGCGAGAGTCGCGAATCGAAACGAATAATTTAAAACATTTTTCTTTGACGATTGTAGTAACAATTGAGCAGATCATGCGATAATTACGAACAATTTTCGATATTATTAAACGATATTAATGCAAACGGAAAAATCCACGAACGATTTAAAAAAACTAACGATAACGAATCTGTTGGTAAGGTATATAATATATATATTCAGCAGTCATTGTAATCGAATTAAAACTATAATTGAATGTTTCGCTACCTGAAATAACGTGTCACAGATTACCCAAGAACTAAAAAGAAATTTTTTAATACGTTGCTCCAGTATGTTGACAGTGATACATCATTTAAATCGATTAAAAAGGGTAATAGTCGGACTGTCAACACGCATTTGTCAATGGTCTACAGATGGCATCGGACAATTTATCTTGATTACATCATATATATATCAAAATAAACAACGGTAGATAAAACGGCTACTACCAGCTTTAAAAGAAGATATAATAATCATCAATATAGTAAACGAGATATATGGGTTTGCTAACTAGTAACACATGACTTTTTTTCTTTAATTGAAATAGGCAAAATCGCTAGAAATACATTAAAGCATAACAGTGACTATATTAATCATATTTCTCTCTGCCTATTTTTTTTACCTCCAACACACACATACATACCCGCACAATTATATACGCATACATACGCGTTCGCGCATACATACTCGCATAAGCTACATATACTCCCTTTCTCTCGCTTCGTTTTCATTCTCTCCCCATTCCTTTTTGCCCCTTGCCCCTATCACGCTTTTTCACATTCGGTTTTCCGACACAGTCATACAGTAACAGTTACACATATATACCGAGCAGAATGGCTATGTACCATTTCGATCGTAAGACTAGCGGAGGCCTGTACTAATGTGAGCTGTGCTACTAAAGGAGTTCGGGCATATAGTAGAATCCCTTAGAGGTCTCAGCGAAGGAAGATTTTCTTTTTTTTTCTTCTTTTTTTTCTTTTTAACGCATCGAAGCACAGTACATGTAAAGGCCTCTATCTCAAGTTCCTGCGTTGCATTCGGAAAATTTATATATATATATATATATATATATATATATATATATATATATATATATATATATATATCGCTTCTTCGCAGTATCTTCCCACATTATTTCCGTTTTACTTCCGCTGCGAGGCACATATCATAGTAATATCATGCACACGCTCAGATAGCGAGAATATTTGATATCTTGTTTAATATACGCAAGTGCGTCGTACATCGAAAAAACATTATATAGTTCTATTCCACGGTCTTTTGTTTCTTTTTTTTCGATTCGTCTTCGCACCTTTATAATAATGTCTAGCAATGACGCGCGCATTTCACAGCAAATTATATATTCGGGTTACATTCGTGACGATAACGATGCAAAACTCTGCACTATAAAACAGTACCGTGCAGAGCGTTGAACTAAGAACGAACGCAAATCGACCGAAAAATATAGAAGCGTGTGAGCCAAATGTTGCGTTATTGATCCGAATGCGAAGGAGGAACCGTTGAATTTTCGGCGGTGGTCGAGTAGTGCAGCTCCGCCGTCGGGGGCGTATCGTCACGCGAAGAGTTTGCCACGTGAGATGTGGCGGGAGTCGCCGGCTGAGATTGAGTCGTCGGCGGCGTGTATATCAGCCGATAGCCAGCTGGCAGAAAGAAGCCGCCGTGGGGTGTGCAGCTGAAGGTCTGAAAATTCGGTAGCGGCTGGCCCTCGTACTGAATGTAGGCGCCCGTCGCGCCGGATATCGATAAGGGCGCGGGCGCGGGTAACGGTCCGACGGTTGTCGACGGGATATTCGTTCCCTCTGATAATATAGGAGCGAATTGGTACTGCGTCGGGTTTCCAACCGTCGTGTTGTGCGTCGTATCGATGCTCTCGGACATATCATTCGAGCAGTTATTACCCTGCTGAGAAACTACACTTTGCATATTTTCAGAAGGCACTACTGGAATTGGAATAACATAAGCATGCGGTATTCCAGCCGATGCCTGCTGCGGTTGAAGCTGCAGTGGGGTCTGCTTCAATTTCTGCATCGCCAGTCGTAAAGTCTCATCCGTATCCGGATAGTTATTCGGCCCTTTCTGCAATGGAGTCTGTGGCGCTGTGCTAAACATCAGATAGTCCTCCGTTCCTGGAATTCTCGGTCCTGTCATCAAATGATAAAAGACGCATCAATTAATATGCATTGTACACACACAAGAATACGTATAAATGTACAACGAAAAGAAATTAATTCTACTGACCAGAGAGATTTGTTGCAACCGTGTGATAAAGTAACGGATGATGCTGATGGTGAAGCGCACTTGCTTGTTGCTGTTGCTGAATAAGCAATTGCAGTTGTTGTTGTTGAAATCGTTCCAACTCTTCTCTATGTCTTCTTTGCAACGTTTCTAGTTCCAAAGTTTGTCTATACATAATAAAAATTGTTTTATATCCTTAAAAAAACAAATCGTAAATTAAAATTCTCCAAAATTTATTATTCCGACTTTTATGATATATTTTTGTTGTATCCTGTTAGATAAAAAAATATATAAATTTTCACTCTTTAAATATCACATTTTAAATAATCTTACCTCTTTATAAGTAATTGGTATTCTTCACTCGGTGTAAGAGCTACAAATCTCTCTTCCTTTTCAAGCTGTAATGTAATAAGTTAATATTATTATCTATTATTCTTATTAAAATAATTTTACAATATTTTATATTTTTCTTTGACAATAATAATGTTGTAAAAAACTTACTTCAATATTAGCACCATGTGTCGCCTGTACAGGTGGAACAGAATTCTCTCGACTATGAGATATTTGTGCAGATACGCCTATAATTAATAAATATATATTAATTTTCTTTATGCATAAAGACGTTCTTATATATAGATTTATTACTATATGATTAGTTTTTATTTAATTTTCATCGTTTAAGTAAATTTCTTACCATGCAGATCATCTGTATGATGAGAAAGAATATTTTGCCGTTCTAAAAATTTTAATTCTTCCATTTGTTGTAATTGAGACTTTGCAGCATCAGTAGACTGTTGTTGATTAATAGCAGCATTGCTATGAACAGGCGGACCCGCAACTTTGGAAACCACAAATCTTGATATTTTTCGAGTAGGTTGAGTAGGATTCGCCTTCTGTATCAACATTATTTCAAAATTAATATTTCAACAAGAATCCTATATTAAAATTGCCGTGTTACCGGCGTTGAAGCCTCTTTCCCCAATGTTTAAAAATTCATATCTTCCTGGTGGTGGGTGGTGGTGGGGGTGATGGTGGTGGATAGTTGTGGTGGGTGATAATAGGTCAAAAAACAATTTTTATTTAAAAAATCACATGATATAAAAAATGTTTAGAAAAACAATTTTTATTTAAAAAATTAAAATGTAATTTGGTATCAATGTTATTGGCAGATATATGGAGTTTAATACGCAGCGCGCGCAAAGCGTCATTTTTTTTTAAATTTATTTTTTATCAAAAATTGTTAAAATTTGTTTAATTAAAATTTAAATTAGTATAAATGTTATTGGAAGATGTATGGGATTTAATACGCAACGCGCGCGAAGCGCGCATACTAGTAGTTGTGTACTAGTTATTTTAAAAAGCAGATGTAATAAAAACAATTTCTATCATAATTTTGCTATGCTTTAGAAAGCAAAAAATGTAATTCCGAATCAATAAAAATAGATGCAATACGTTAAAAATAAAGAGATAAATGGTACAATGCAAATATATTAATCGAAAAAGTTGAAAGAAAATTACCTCATTAGTGTCTTGGAGTTCTGCTTGAATTGGAGTATTGGTACCAGATCGCGGTGTCACGATGTTAGGAGTCACAGTAGCCACAGGTATCATTGACACTGGCTGAGCGGTTGTCAACAAATTTTGCACAGATTGTTGCGTTTGTACGGGTATAGGTGGTGTTAACGGCTGAACCGGAGCTGCTGCAAAAACTGATCCTCTGTGATGTATCTTTGCCAATTCCTGCTCCAGTTCCTGTAAACGGGACCCCGGTCTTTGAGTTCGTGTCTTTACATTTTCTTTGCTTGGGCTCATATTTTCGGATCCTGTGTGAGCTCCTGGTGTCGGACTATCGAGGGAACATTCCACATTCTGGAAAGAGAAATTTTATGCGAATACTCCTGGGACGGACGAGAATCATAAGTTGAGCACGTCAAGTCTAAAATACACCGTAGAGAACTTACATTTTGCGAAAGTGCAAATGCGCCCGAACTGTCTTGCGTTACAGTGGAGCCCTCGATAATTGACTCTGTTTGCGTGTCGGCGAGTACAGTGGAGGAATGTATTGTTGTCTGAGGAGATAACGGGCATGGGGCATTCGCGGACGAAACCGGCACACCAATATTAAACAGTTTCTGCTGCAAAGAATGCATATACGCGTCGTGTCCTCCAGCCATTTGATTATTATGAGGCGTGGCAGGATAGCTTATAGGTGGTGTACCGACGTTCAGCGATTCCGACGGCTGACTAGTCACTTGTACAAGTTTCTGATGCAAGTCAGCTATAGTTTGCGGACCTGCACCACCTCCAACATTCCCGCAGCTTACATCTGTCATTTTGTCCAACGAATTCTGTTGACTGAGTTTGCGGTGCTGTTGTTGTTGCTGCTGCTGCTGCTGTTGCTGCTGCTGTGGTTGCGACAACTGTTGTTGCAAAATCGATGTAGAATCGATTGATTCAACAAGAGTGTGCTCAGGCGTCACGTCGTGGCTGGAATTTTCATTTTCGGATGTAAGTAACTGGCAATCGGAACTGGTACGACGTATACTGAAATGATGAAATAAACTTAATATGCAAATCTCTAGAGCAGTTGACATATGTATTTCGTCGTTTTTCTTCTATATTGTTAACTAGCGAATAGAATGGACAAACATACATACCAATTTGAACTCAAAGATTCCGGATTCTCAATTTCCAAAGGTTTCGGTGGATGTTGTTCTGGAAACTTCAAATGTAAATGTGATTGATCTAATAAGACGGAAGATTCGCCGTGTTGTTGGTCTTGCATAATTTGCTGATGCATTTGTGGCTGCAAAGGAATTTGTTGTAACTGTAATTGATTCGGGAGCGGCTGCAGCTGATTTGGCTGTATATGTCGTATCGGCTGCTGCAGAGGAGCTTGATTAGTCACAATCCACTTTCCTTGGGCGATCGATTGATTCGATACAGCCTGGAGAATGGACTGCATCTGTGACTGCGCGTCGATCTGTTGAGGGATTGTTAAGGGAATCGACTGCGGTATCGGCTGCACTTGATTCTGGTGAAGCACCTGCTGATTTTGAAACGCTTGCTGAAAGTTCGGTTGTCCCTGATACCCCTGATGCACGATCTGCCCTTGATAATTGTGCTGAATAGACGGTTGAATTTGCAACTGACTCGCTTCCGGTTGTATAGGCTGAAAATACTGCTCGGACTGCACAGTTTTGTAGTCTACCGACGCGGGGGCAGCAACGTTAGGAACAGCGACTGGTTCGTGATTGGTCAAAGGATGAGGCGTGGCAGATTTGGATTTCGGATTCGAAAGTATGTTTGCTAAATTTTGCGCGAGATCTGGAAGCGTCGAGGACCCCTCTTTCGTTTTAATGGCGACTTTGGGTGCGGAGATATCTGTGGCAGCGATTGGATGTACGGAAACAGGCATAGCAGATGGAGGCAAAGTTCCCGGAACGTGTTGCACGTTTTGATGAGAAGCTTGAGCGGCTTCCATGGCGTTTTGCAACAACGGCACTGTACCGGGAATGTCTTGCGGAACGACTTGTACATGTTGCATGTGCATCACAGGTATATTAGTTGCATTCATGATTTGCCTCTTTTCCTCGGCTATGGCGGATGATTCCGAGATTTGAGAGTCTAAAGATACACTGGACATGGCGGATAAACTCGACACTCTGCGACTTCGATCGTCCATAGCCGTCGATTGCACCGGTTGCATATGACCCGACAGCATCACGTACTGCTGCGTCGGGGGCTGCACCTGTTGCGGAATGAATTGCTGCACCGTCGAACGTTGGGCCTGCATCTGTTCCGCTTGCATGTGTATCTGCATTATGCCCGGCTGCAGAGGGATTTGCTGCTGCGACGGCTGCATCACAACGCCGGGCTGCATCATCGCTTGACTCGGATACTGCGGCTGCGTTTGGACCATTCCGTTCGAGTGAAGCGGCTGAGGCTGCAACTCCTGCGAATTAACCGGCACGAAATGCTGCACACCAGTTTGCGGTATCGGCTGGGAAGTTTGCTGCGACGTTATCGTAGATCCCTGAACGATTATGGTATGCTGATTCGACTGCCCGATAGTCGTGGTCTGTTGCACATGTCCCGTTACCTGCTGCAAAGTTTGCATTTGAATAACGCTCTGCTGCAATCCGAGCGACTGCTGTCCTGGCTGCAAGATCTGTTGCGTGCTGTCTGTCTGCTCCACAGTATACGGAATACCGTGGACTATTGTCTCGTTATTGCTAGTTGGTTCGAGCATCGTCGCATTCTGAATTTCTAAAACATTCGCTTCCACGTGTTCCTCGTTTTTCAATGTGAGCTCCGCGTTCGCAGCAGGCGCGACAAATTGCGACTGTGACATCGCGATATTTGTACGATCTATGCTTTCACCGACAGCAGAGGCTTCCTCTTCAGCCGCAATATTTTTTTGTTCGAGCACAGGACTAACTAAGAAGCGAGAAATTTTACGCGTCGGCACTGTCAAAGTCGACACCTCTGCAACAACGTCGGGCGCATTTGCCTCTTTAGTTATTCCAGATTCCTTTATGTCTATTACATCTTGCTGCTCTTGAGATTCTTTCGACACCTCACTCACATGACTTGCGTTCACTATAGTATCTTGTATTTGAATCTGAGCATGCGTTGTAGATGTTTGATAAGATTTAAAGGCCGAATTATTAGCGTCATCTTGAATATTATGTTGTGCTTCCACAACTGTTTCCGCAGACGTTGCAGAAACGATAGTTTCTTGATTGTCCGTGGGATCACTCGGTATATTTGTAGGAGTTAAAGTGTCGGTATTTTGCGTTGATGTGGATGATCTTCTGGAAGCTTCCGCTGATGTATTTTCGGCACCGGCTTGACTGTCAGGAGTTTGAACGGCAACTTGTTGCTTCTCCAATGTGGTATTGGCAATATGAGAAATAATCTGATCGATCGGCAACAATTTCGTTGGAGTAGAAGTATTCGAAGTTTCGTCTCTCTGAAAAGGATAAAATATTCGTTATTATTTCAAATGCTATTGGTGACAGATAAATAGAAAATAAACAATGAAACACATACGTATACATATATACAGGATATACATCAGAAATAAAGTAACAAATTTCGGGGGCGAGCTTCCCACACCAAACATCGTCCGCAAACCCACCGTTAGTGAGATACATCAAAATGTTTATTAATGGGAGAAAATAAAAAAGTAACATTTATTTATTTTCAATTGTTAATTATAATAGATATCGAAGTGTCCGTGCGCTCCCCCCCTCCCCCACTCCACGACGGCGGTTATAATACTTAAACATTTTAAGCTGTATATTAGTAACAGTGGATTTGCGGACATGGTTCATATGAATTTTTTTTCATGTTTGGTGTGGGGAGTTTGATTCCGAAGTTTGTTACCTTATTTCAGGTACACCATGTGTATATAATATATGTATATACACATATTAACAATTTTGCATCATAAACTTCAAAATATATTTAAATAAAACACTTTAAATCTGCGAAGAAACAATTTTATTAAAAAAAATATATTATAAAAGCATGCTTATTTTCACTTATACAAATAAACATATTTTATTACCGTGCAATACTTAAAATATGATGCAAAATATAGTTTACATATATGAAAATATAAACTATTTTATTTCAATATATGTAAAATGTTTTTAATTAAAACTTTCGTAAAATAGTATATCTTCATATAATGAAAATGCGCAAGAAATTGTTTTCTAAGATAAATCAATACAATCAATGAATATAGCACACAAAATAATAATAGTAATAATAATATACACGTGTACATAATTTTTTTAATACATAAACGTCGTACTGTAATGATGATACTGAGATGAGCTGCGAAAAGAAAGATGTAAAAATATGATGTAAATACGTTCCCAAGAAAGTTTTGACATTTCCAAAAAATTTCCATAGACACGGAAATTGATTTCTCAACTATAATTTCTTCGAAATCCCGCCAGTCCAGTATGCGTTATGAAAAAAATCATCATCGTAATATAAAACGAACTTTTTTAAATCTCTAAACTTTCTTAAGTTTTTACATACATAATATGAACCTATAATAAAACAAAATTATAACGACCTAACAAATGTTCGAATCTGGGTAAATGGTTGCATGTGTAAAAATGCGTAAGTGTCCACGAGTATACAATTCTGAAATACAGGAGAAACGGGAGAAGGGCTGGTGGGATCGATGAACTCACCGAACGGTGCCTACGGTGGACTTTGTACGATGATCGGTGGCTGCTTTGACGTGTTAGCGAGCCATGTCTCACCTGCTGCGTCCAAAACCATATACACCAATTATATGCGTACCCTTTACTTTATATCGAAAATATGTTCCACGCAAAACCCCTTACGCTATTTCATTTAATATTACTATCCTGGGTTATTTAAATTTTAAATTAAAATGCAAATTGGTCCATTTGAAAAGAAAATAACTACATTAAATATGCGAATCCATTGTCTTGGACACATCTGCATGTTTAAAGAGCACAGAAAAATTTCACGCATAAAGTAGCGCCTAGTGGTAAAGAAATTAATTGCAGAAAAATTTCTGCAAAATATGATGTAAATATCACATCATATACTGCACCTTTTTAATGATGATATTAATATCTAACTTATTCTTTAATAGCTACAAAAGTCATACTTTAGCTGTATCGAGACTGTGGTCGCGATCCCTAGGACGTCGACTTGTAACCGGGCTTCCACCGGCAGATTGATCAGGTGGGCCATGTGCTACCAAAGGTAGGGTACGTGTGGGATCCAAGCGCAATTGTTTGACAATATCTTCAATTAATTCTACGAACGTCTCGCACTGAGATTGCGGCAATAAATTTTCAGCAACCTGAATATGTTAAGAGAGGAGAAAAAGAGAGAAAACGATGTAAGATAGAAAGTAATATATAAAATAAATCATCGAGCTATATAAAGTAAATCAAAAGATATGTCCTTACCAAATTATTGGCAATGTCCGTGGGTACCATATCGTCCCGATCGAATTTAAAAGTAACAGTCTTTTGTTTACTCGTATCTAACTGGCACTCGACAGTCATTGATTGTCCCTCACCGCTACTGACAGACAAGACTGTTAATTTAATGCCCGGCTTCTTTCGTTTAGTTCCCGAACGTTTTATCCGGCTTCTCTCGGAAGCGGTAACGCTTTCGGAATTTTCTGGCGTGACTCTGGAAGATAAAATATTGAATTTTTATTCATAATTTTTCACTCTTGCTCTTCACACTCAGGCTGTATTGCCTTACCCATCGTTTGACGTTACAGTCTGCTGTGCAACACCGCCCGTTGCGACTGAAGCAGAGGCAGCAATTTGATCTTGCTGTAAATTAATTGATGGATCCAGTGGCAGAGACTGTACCGAATCCATTGTGTCTTGTTTCACTAGGGAAGACCTGTCAGTCGTGGGACACTGATCCGTATTCGAGAGGAAAAGTTGATGTTGTTGCTGCAGATTGGTAGACGATTGCGCCGAGACGTTTGCCATATTGGGCGTTATTGAGATAGAATTGGGTATAACGTTCGTGTTTTGTGAATACTGCATTTGCACGAGAATATTTTGTTGAGATTGAGGCTGCGGAGCAGTGTTGCCGAGTAGAGTGGGCGCGCTTTGCATATTGGGGATTGTCGAAGTCGGGGCACTTTGCATATGAGTCACAGCCGACGAATTATTGACACTCATGCCCGAGGGTATAGATGCCTGTACCTGACCTGTCGTTGGGATGTATTGCGACTGCGAGGCCGTAGGCACCGCGCCCGCTGGCAAACTCGTGTGAGAGTAAATCTGCGTCGCAGTTTGGGTGGACGATAAGATTTCCACGTGACCGGAGGGATTGGATGTGGTATACGTGTGAAATATTTGTTGCGGCATGGTCTGTTGATACAAAGAGCCCGTTGATACGTATCCCGAGGAACCGGTGGTATTCTGCTGATAATATTGCTGATTCTGAACAGGCGGCGAACTGACGGTATGCTGATGCAGTTGCTGAACATGTTGGAGTTGCGGTTGTGTCGCGTATTGCTGTTGTTGAAGCTGCTGATGCATGTGCTGCTGTTGAGGCAACATCTGCATTTGAGGCTGCATCTGTTGCTGCATCTGATGAGGAATTTGTTGTGGAACACCCATCTGATTTAACTGTATATATTGCTGTTGCTGTTGTATCTGAACATGCTGCTGCTGCTGCTGCTGTTGCTGCAGCTGCTGCTGCTGTTGCTGCAGCTGCTGTGGCACCTGTGGAAATTGAGGCTGAGCCGGAACGTTTTGCGGAGTTGAACATTGTGGAGAATTCGCGTTCAAGCTCTGCGGGACGTGCTGAGGATACTGCTGCTGTTGCGGCTGCTGATACTGCGGCTGTATTTGCTGTTGATATTGTATTTGCTGTGCTTGTTGGGGTTGCACGACCGACGTTTGCTGTTGGATTATTGGTTGTTGCTGGACCAACTGAACCTGTTGCGCTTGTAAATTATGTTGTTGAGCTTGTTGAGTCGACTGTAATTGCTGTTGCTGAATGGGCATTTGAGTTTGTTGTAATTGTATCGGAACTGGATTTTGCATCTGTATATTTATATTAGACTGAATTTGCTGTGGTTGTTGTTGCTGCTGCTGTTGCTGTTGTTGTTGCTGCTGCTGCTGTTGCAATTGCATCTGTTGAAGAAGTAATTGTTGCTGTAGTAAATTCTCGGCATTCGCGGCGTTTGCAGTGTTTGCGGCATTAACTGCGACATCTGCAGCTGTAGCGGCAGTCTCCCTATCCAAACGTTCCTTCTCCTCTTTGGCTTTACGTTCTTCTCGTTCTCGCAATAGAGTGGTAATTTGCGATTTCAACATTTTAGCCACTGCTTTAGCATCTTCCTCTAATATAAGGCTCGATTTCGCCATTTCTAGCGCTACTTCCTCCGCATTATCAGCTTGTATGTCAAACTCGAATTGTATCGCCTCATTTTCCTTGTGCTTGTTGCTGCGCTTTTTAGGATCCAGCACACGCAATCTAAACTCAACACGCGACAGCTCGGTATCCGCAACCGCCGAATCCCGCGACACCATCTCCAATTTCAGTCCAACATCATCGGCGAAGAATTCATGATTAAGTAAATCCCTAACGAGCGGTCGTTCTTCCTTCTTCAGACGTATACACATTTCTATAATATCACGTACCTCCGGATTTTCAACTTTGTCATAGCTCTGTGGCTTAACACCCTGCGTAATATAAATTACTTTTTAGAATGTCACATTATTTCTTGTATGTTAAATTATATTTATAAGATTTAGAAAAATCATTATCTTTTCTATGTAAATATTACTATTATAAACCATAAAAAATTATATTGACAGAAAAATTTAAAATTGCAATACACGCTTACCGATACTACGCGTTTGTATATTTGCGCTGGTCCTGTACATTCAGAATATGGATACTCGCTAGTAGCCATCTCGAGCATACACATCCCGAAGGCATAAACGTCCACTGATTCGTCATAATGTTCCTCGTACATTTCGGGCGCCATAAATTCCGGCGTACCAATTACACTCTTTGCAAAACTACGATTCTTCAATGTTGCGAGACCCAAGTCACCAATTTTCACGCTTCCCGTAGTACCCGTGATAAAAATATTATCACATTTTAAATCACGATGAATAATAGGCGGTGCCCTAGAGTGAAGAAAACTCAGACCCTTCAAGATTTGCCGACACCACGATTTTACTACTTTGGGATTGATCTTTTTGAACCTCCTCAAATACCTGTTATAAACCAGTAAACCAGCAACCAGTAAACATATATTACACAATAATGAATACACTCGAATGAAATATATGCAACAAAAAAAAACTTACGTTTTCAATGTTCCTGATGTCATAAGTTCAGTGACTAGTACAATATATTTTCTACGAGTAAGTGTGACTTCCCAATAATCATAAAACCTTACAATATTCGGATGTTGTAATCCCTTTAACATTTCAGCTTCTTCCCTAAATCTCAATCTCTCTGTTTTATTCAACTTTTTCTCCTATGACAAAAATAAAAACGTTATTTTACTTCCATTATCTAAATGAACTTTAATCTCTTTAATTAAAACGTGTATTAAAATATTAAAAAATACTTATCTGTAATATACATGTTTTAAAAAGATATCTTACTGACCTGCAATTCACACCAAGCGACAGCTACGCCTGTTTGGGTATCTAACCCGCGATAAACAGTCTTGAAACTGCCACGACCAATTTCCTCTTCAAATTTCAAAAATCTTCCATCCGGTGAAATACCAACGGCTTTCTCCTCGTCGTCGTCATCCTCGACAGCTTGCACCTTGACTTTCATCAATAAATTTTGCACGTCCTCCATCGCCATTGTTTTTTGCGACAATTTCTCATCAGCTTTAAAGTTTTCGTCGAGCAACGGACCGATAAAACCTTCCACCGTTTCCTCCTGCGTAACAATATCCTTTTCGGTATCCTCCCTCATTTTCGTTTCGTCTCGTAAACTCGTATTCTGCACTTTTTCCATCTCAGTGTCTAACGGCGGAACTTTGCCTAATTTACTTAACGATTCATGAAGTGCCTGCGCTGCTACTATGTCACTGATACTGGTGCCATCGTCATCGTATATCGTCACTCTTTCCTCCTCCTCCTCTTTACCCATATCCACCGGCTTAGTGTCTGCATCCGTTATTTCCTCTACTACCTTTGACGTTACGAACCTTGAACTCTTAATTACCTCCTCGCTTAAACCTGTGTTACTTTTGACCCTCATTATCTTCTTTCTTTTATCGCTGTTTACAGTACTTGAAGGATCTGCGGTCTCTTTCTCTGTACCGTCATCTGTACCGCCGTCCGTGTACCCTAGAGATTTTCTACTTTTTCCTTGTTTACCTTCATTATTATCATCTATGGAATTCATTTCTGTGTCTGTCGATATCGTAGTATCATTTAAATCTTTATCTATGTTAGCTGTTTCGATGTCTTTACTACTATGATGTTCAATCATTTTCTCTGCCGAATTTATATTTTTTTGCTTCAAAACTTTTTGATCGCTATTACTAATAGATCTACCGCTGAGGGTAGAGCACGACGATTTTTGCTTATCATTTATAATACTTTCCTGATTAACCACGCGTAATTCGTGTACCGCAGACGGTTTTATTGGCATAACATTTTTTTGTTCGAACTCATTTAAAATCACGTGTTGTACATCTGCAACGTTCCTTGATGAATCGGTACATTCTGCGAGAATGTTATGTTCCACATTTGCTCCTTCATCCTTGAATTTTGCCGATTTTATTTTACTAATTGGTGTAGACGGTGTAGAACTAGACCCTATATACATACATATATTATGTGATATAATAAAATTTCAATAGATTGCTCTATATATTACACAATTTTATTTTGATCTTGAAAATTTACCTGGTGTTGCAAACGCATTCTCCGTTGCTGCGATTGCTTCTTCAGCATCACTGAAACTACGATCATTTTCATGATCTAAGGATGATGAATTCACACTCTGGGTAGATGATCGATCAGAGGTACGCAAGGCAGATAGTACTTTCTTTTTAGAACATGGCGAGCTGGTCGCAAGACCGTTGCTAGTTATAGATAAAGAATCAGTACTCTGATCGTGTCGCTGTATTCGAATTTGCTTTTTGGAAATACTAGCGGAGCGACTTATATTGGATAACACCTGTTTAAAATACACAAAATAACATTAAATTGGTGATAATACATGACAATTTGAAATATTCCAGTGACAGTATTTCTTAATCGTGTTATACAATGAATGTCTGGACGGTTTCCGTGTTAATTTAGCCAATGCAAAATTTAACTAACCTTCTTATCACCAGTAGTGTTGGCACTAGGACCTGCCTGCGCGACAATAGATAGCTTTCTTTGGCGTCTATGATTGTGTGCGTGGATCCTTTGGGTTGTTACAACTGGGCAAGGGCCTCCGCTTTCCTGAGAGGCTAAGTGGCCCACTGCCAAACTGATGCCACTTTGGCTGCCAGTGCCTCCACTGGCCACCAGCTTAGGACATAAACTAGACAAGCCACCGCCAGTTCCACCTGAAGAACGTTGCCTGTTTGTCTCATACCTGAAATTCCACACAGATTATTTTATATTAAGGATAAACAAGTTTTACTTCATATAAGACAAAAGTAGTAACTTTTAACTTTTTTTTTATTCATTTTATTTTGATCTTAGGAAAAAATGTAAATTTAATATTAAAATTTAAAACATTATGTTAATAGCTAACATCACTCACATAAATATTTAAATTATTGAAAAGCTCGTTTTCATATGCGTGCGTACGTATATATGTATATGTAAAGAAATAGGCTAGCGACAGACATTAAATGACTCATCTATAAGGAATGTTAAGTCTTTCCTATCAGAATTTTGGGTGATTTGTCCGATATCTTATTTGTTGTTTGAATATACACACACGTATACACGCACAAAATTTGTCAAGAGATAATATAGATGAGGCACCTAATAATCTGTGTACTACTTTTTTTTGTTTTTAAAAATACAGGAAAATTTTGAAGAGTAAAGCTATAGAATGCAGAGGAATCATTTGTTATTTCAAAATCTATATCATATATGTATACATGTGTATAATGTATATTTTTATATTGTATAGTTAGTAATATATTAATATTAACTATTAATTCAAAGCATTTTTTCATATTGGTGCATAACAAGCTTACTGTGTAATCAACTTAAGTATATTCTCGATTATTGAGAAAGAAGGGATTAATTAAAGAATAATAGCATTAAATATATATATATATATATATATATATTAGTTTAAATGCAAACTAAATAAATAAAAACTAAATTATTTTTTAATTTGCATTTTTAAAAATTTCATTATTAATAATTTTGGGTTGTCAATTTATTCTACTCCATTATATATAAAAAAAAAACATTAAGCAAATTTCGTTATTGTAATATATTACATTAAGCCATTAAATATATATATCGTATCAAAAATTTTAAAAATTTAAACTAAGCTTTTATTACATTTCTAGTTTAAACAAATAACTCAGATATAAATTTTCTAATAACACTGACAACTTAAAGCAAATAACTCAGGCATACATTTTATTATAATATTGATAGCTTAAATAAAGAAAAACCCAAACACAAATTTAGATATTTATGTTCATTATAATTCATAATTGTTTATTAGTAATATAGCAAAAATCGAAAAATATTTAGTAAAAATTTAATAGCAATAGAAAATCTTATAATGTGAAAATGATATAATCCATGAAATATATTGAAAGATGTTAATATAAATTAAGATTATATGTTGATATCCTTTAGAAAATTCTCAAAATATATTTTCAGTCGCATTCATTGATAAAATATTGACGAGTTAAATTTTTCAAATTTTTGCATTACTTGGAATATTATCTGATACATAGGCATTAAATACTTATTGAAAATTATTTCTGAAGTAACTCGACTTCTCTGCCAATAACTTGAAGATATTGCAGCATTCGTAATAAATGTAAGGAAAATTTATATCCACTCTTTCGTGAATTATCGAGAAAATACTACAGTTATAGTCAAAGTTACATTCATTCGCAATTAATAATAGAATTTTATAAAAAAATATTTTAAAAAATATTTTAAAAAATAAAAAAAATTTATCATAACTAGTAAAAAGATTAATATATTACAATAAAAGAAATAGTTTATAAATTAATAAGATGTAACAAATGACAATGTAAGAAGCATGATTTTTGATACAGACATCATTATACCTGTCCTGCCTGCTGTGGCCAGATGAGAAAAATCCACGCACTGTGTTGCCTATAGCTGCTCTCTTTTTAGTCTCCCTATTTTTTTCTCTGTGCCCCCCAGATCCAGTGCTCACCTGATGATCCTGACGAGTACTTTTATCACCCTACAACAATACAACAAATATAAAGAAATTAATTACAAATACATCTGCATTTCTAATTTCTAATATTTTAAATACCAGATTGTATCTTTCAAATATAATTAATGACATGGATTCTACATGTGTAAAAATACATACATTCTAAAATCTTACCTTTAATCCAAGAAGCTTTATGTTTAAATTGGAGTTTGTACTTGGTGGGACAGGACTGAGGTCACACCGAAGCCGTCTGTGTGATTTTTCAACTACCGGTGGATCTTCGTCTACGTTCAATTGACTTCCAATCGTGAGAGAGAAAGCATGCGATTGCGTTAATATAATATCGTCTGTACTGTGCTTATAGTTGCTGTTCACTGAACTCACTGTCTTGCTGTCATTGTAGCATCTCGGCATTGCACATAACCAACTTTCTTTAAGATTCTATTTCACAAAATTACTTTCCCTATCCCCTTGTGTTTCTATACTCAACTTTGCTCCGATATAAAATTAATAAGATTCATATTATCATCGCCTCCTCGAGATAACCAAATTAAAACTTTCCCAACCGTGACTATATGTTTCTAACGAGCAGTCTTTGTTATAAGATTTAAAATATCCGTATCTGTAACATTTTGGGCTTAGGCTACATGTCCCACCATACAAACGGCTGAGCTAGCTAGCAAATTTCTAGTGCCCGAGGAACTGAAAGAATCTGAAATCAGAGGATAATTTCATCTAATTATTTAATGAAAATTCCATTATAAACATTTTTATTTTATCCTGACAACATAAAATTTCTGACAATGTAAAACCAATTTTTTGATACAAGAGATATCTTACCAAAAATATAGAAATAAAAAAGAAAAAATTATTACTGCTTAAAAACAACATGATAAATATTATTTTAATTTTAATTAAAATTCTTGAAACACCCGTGTAGTCTATGGTAATTAATAAAACATATTAATGTGACAAAGTTGATGCATTTGTTGTACAACTTGATAAAAAGCTGTTGTAATTGCAGAAATTAATAGTTAATAAATAAAGAAATTTAATATGACTAGCTCGTTAATAGACAGCTACAAGTAAATACAACGCAATATTTAATGACACATCAGCAAACACCGTTGCTGAGATTCATCACTAATTAACACCACAATACTTGATGTATAATTACAAAAAATACATAAAAAAATAATCAACAAAAATCGATACAAGTGCTGCGGTTTACACATGAGAATATCTCTAATTACCTACATCTTACATTAAGATACATCCGTTATCAACTGTTATTAACTAGTTATGAAAATTACCCGTTTAGCAATAAAATCGAGAGTGACGGAGATGCAGGCGTATAAAATGCACGACGTACGAATCCTCTAAACGGAGTATTACCGCAAATCAATTTGCTATCAAACTATATCAACGCGTCAATGAAGGAAACGGTTAAGACGGAGGGAAAATTTTTTTGGTGTTTTGATCACGGGAGCATACCACGCGCGAGCATATCACAAACAAAGAGACACGAGGACGAGAGACACGTTTGTGCCGTTAAAGTCGCAGAATGTTGTCAAGCGCGCACACCGTGGGGATACGCCGCTTGAAAAATACGACAATATATAGGGTGTCCCGACACGCGCACACAAACGTGTCACGCACGCACGCACACACACACCGAGAGGCACAGCCGAACGGGTCGTGCGCGCGCGACCCGTTGACACGGGTAAAGGAAGCCGCGTTTACACGACGTGCGGCCGACGAGGGGGATCTCGCGCGCACGCAACACGTACATACGCACAAACACACGCGGAGGAGGCGTTCGCAAATCAAACGACGCACACACCCGTCCGTTGCACACGCACGTACATATACTACATATACACGCGCACGCAACACGGGGCGGGAGGGGGGCGCGCGCGCGCGAGCGCGAACAGCGCGAGGAGGCGCACGATACGTTTGTTGTAAGGCGGCGTTAAAAGCACACACCACCGCACGCGCCCGGAGAGACGGAGAAGAGATAACGTGACATCTATCCCAAAAATATCGCTCGTCGGGGACACGTTTCGCGCGTTACTACCGCGAGCGCGACGACGTCCCGTCGCGGCCTGGCGGGCGAGGTGGCGCCGAGGCCGCGGCGCCCCGCGGCACGTCATGCGGCGCGCCGTTATTTTTGTGACTGATAAAGAGAGTATCTCGCCAATGTGTGTGTCCGCGCCGCGATGTAACATGTCATGCGGAGATGAGAGAGATGGCACGAGAGCCAAACCAGTATAGGTACCTACTTCGGTCTCGGGCTTTCATGCGGGGGAGAATCAGTGTCCGTCCGCTCTCACGTATTTTCGTTACCTCCGACACGGACCCAGTCATACTAGCCCTCGCGGTTGCGTCAACGGAAAAACGGCACCACGTTAAATCCCTCTAACCAGCCGGTACTCACATTTATCTCGCGCAGAAAATTCGCCCCGACTACACCCAAATAACTACCATCTTTTTTTTTTATCCACCACTGAACGCTACGCACTCTCACGGTGCTATGCGCAAAGCGGTACGTATGCACTAATCGACGTAGCTCGGGCGTCTGACGACTCTGACGAGCGCGCTCCGCTCCGCGAGAGAGACGTGTCGTCGAGTCTCGTGCGCGCGACGCTAGGTGGTGCCGCTGCTGCCCCGCAGCCGCGCCGATCTCGTCCATAGAATAGCGAGTCTACGCAAGAGCGACTTCTCGAAAAACGGAGCTAACCGCAACCGCTTGTCCAATCTATCCAATACAAAACAAATTATATTCACTGTCCCTGATCTAATCTTCTTCTTTCACGTGTATCAGATAACAAAAAAATAAACAATTCTACAGAGTAATACGGAGATGTTAATTACGATAAATTAATCGGAGTCTGATTGATATGAAAAGCGTCGGCAGTTTGCAACGTTTACATTGTCAACTTTAGATGCGCTTTTCAGCAAAAAAACATTATTGTTTATTAACTAGAAGACCTTTAAGATTTTATAAATGCACTATCATAGATAAGCCACACAGGCAAGCTTTTATCTTTCAACATTATAATCAAGCTGTTTTTGGACGTGAAAACGAGAACAACCAATAGCGTAGTCCGGATGGCGTTTCGCGGCGCGCATGGAAATCCACCTGTCGGTACGGGGAATCGCGTTAACCCCGCGGGGCCGCTGATACAATTTTGATCGCCTCGAGATACTTCGTGATCGTTCGCCGCGGTCGTCCGACCACGATAGTTCGTGTTGGTCCGCGCGGACACGCGGATACGTTCGTTTGTTCTCGCCGTTGTTTGCACCGCTGTTATGTAGATGCCACCATGAGAACGATTCGCGCTAGCTGAAAGTAATCACGTCTCCGTGGGACGAACGGCTGTGTGCGCGAGAGGAGAAGGCTGTGTGTTCGCGGGAAAATGACTTGTTCCGTGCCGCCGCGAGTCTAGGAATTCATGAAATTGAAGAAGCGAAAGAGTCTGTGCGCGCAGTGCGTGAATATGCCCGCCAAGGTCTCCAAGAAGGTCGTGGGCATGATCATACGAAGCCGAAAGTCCATTATGAAGGATGGAGTCATCACGGTACCAATGATTTTCGTTAAATCTCTCATTGACACCACACTCACCCACCAGCTCGGTCGCCGCGTCCCCCTCCCTCTGCTCTTCGCCCTTCCCCGGCGGTGCCAACCGAGAGTTGCACCCTCTCGCGCTCCCGACACCCGCGGCATACCTGCGTGTATTTGCGTTACGCCGCTTTTATCTCTCGAGTCCCATTTTATCTTCGTGCAGAGTTGCACGATCGGAATATGCCGATGGAAAAGCGGCTCTATTCAAGTAGAAATTTGCACCTTGTCCCTGGGAAACATCTGCGGGCGAGAACATACGGTCATGTTCTGCCCACGTTACGTGCGATCTCTGATATTTCCGTAATATTTTTGCAAATTGCGAAAATAACACGGGTGATGTTAATATCCATGGATTCTTAATCCTTCGACAGATATATATTTGCACGCGTATGAATTACTTTTTAAACGAGCATGACAAATGCACGTACACAAATGTACGAATGTATATGTGTATATAGAGTATTTTCCTCCCTGCGTTTGAGTAGCAAATCAAAAATTGTTGCCTTATTCAGATGCACATCTTCCATTGTTCGTTATATTATTTTTTACTTTACAATGTAACATACAATTACAAGAGAAAGAATCAATAATTGCAACATAACTACATAACCTAAGTGACGTGTTATCAGCTGATTAGACTATTTTCGCAGACGCAGTTGTTTGCGAATTTACAAAGGGCATCCGATGTGTGAAGCACGGAGGGAGAAAATCGCGAATTGACGAGGGAAAAAAATTTGTCATACGTTAGCTCCAATTTAGATGCTGATTTAATTTAGAATTTCTATAGATGTGTACACATACCTCGATAAAAAGGGAGAAAAAGCCTCGCTTTTACACCACGTTCCGTAATCACTGTTCAATGGATCACTCAATAAATTTGTATTTAATACAAGTCAAATTAATTCCCTGCTGCTCAGTCCGATGGAAGAGAACAATAGATTTTTTCCTGGCAGCTATTGTGACTTTTGAATTGCTTTTGCCGAGCTTATTTTATATTTCGATAAAATCGTGAGAGCTAAAAAGCGAATGTTATTCCACGGGCACGACCATTGTTTTTATCATTATATTGTCGGCAGCCGCTATACATATGTATATGTTACGTACTACACATAAAATTTTTTTGAGCGCGTGTGTGCGCTCTCCTATATGTACGCATACGCACATATATATAGCGCATAAACAGGTCGCAAGTGTCGCGCGCATCGATCAATTTATTCGACAATGCGTTTTTCCATCTTACGCTAACAATTGAATCGTAATGTGTCACGCAGAGCGATATTCTCTCCGCAAAACGCAACGTACGCGGAAGCGTAACCCTGCGCGATGCTGCCAGCCGAAGCCGAACCGAAGGTGCCGCGAGGGAGCCTGCGCTGAATATACGAGCGAGTCGCCAGCTGTTGAGGCCGTGTCGTTAGGTTAGGACGAGTCCGGAGTTAGCTCGAAGAGACTATACGCTGATTCGTCAAGCGGGGACGTCGTGGGGGAGGGGGGTGCGGGGGGGGAGACCAGTTGGAGTAGTTGCGATGCGGAGGCTTGATTCCCGCGCGACGTGAATGGACCGCGCGAGGGATTGACGGGGCGCGGGATCGAAGGGTCTCGGCTGGAAATAATGTGATCGATTCGAGATCCTGCCGCAGCAGCAGCAGCAGCCGTCGCCGCCGCCGCCGCCGCCGCGCACGAACGGCCGTGGTCCAAGATTAGAGATACTTGATACCGTGACAGGAGGGTGACCAAGGAGAGGGGGCGACGAGGAGAGAAAGAGAAAGAGTGACGGTCGGAAAGAAAGAGAAGAGAAGGAGAGATTCCGTCCGCGGCGCAAAGCCGCTCCGCGGTCACGCACACAGAGGACTCCCGGACGTGTCAAGTGCAGTCGCGCGTCGCCGACCTGCAGGGGGACCGCGCCGCGGACGGCGCCGTGGAGCTTCCCCATCGCCGACGAGTCCCTCGCGTCCCCTCGGATCTCTCTGTGACGTCACGCGCGCCGCGGCCGTGCGCGCGATCGGATCAAGGCCGCGCGCGCGAGTCGAGACTCCCCGGGCTCGGAGAGACTTGGGGAAGCCAGCGTCGTCCCGACGACGTCGCGCTCCTTCTTTAACGCCTCGCGCTGCTCTCCGTTTGTCGTCGGAGAAAGCTTTCGTCGCAAGAAAAGATTTTTAAAAAAGAGAGAGAGAGAGAGAGAAGAGCGATGTTTAGATAATGCGTGAAAGATATCACTCGGTATTCCCAAGCTTTATCTCGTCGCTCGGAGCTCCTTTGCTTTACTCTCCGGGTCTCGTAACTTGCCAAGAAAACCTAATGACGCCACTGATTTGGCACGCGTGACGACAGCGTTACAGGACTAATTATGTCATGTGACTCGATGATCGCGGAGTTTCCATCGAGAGATACGAAACGTGCGTAAGAGCGAATGGATTTTTAAGAGGATGCCACGCAAGGACGCGCTAGCTTGAGCCCTGCACTGCCATAAATAAAGTTCAAACGTTGACAACCGATTGTCAGAGAAGATTGATTATGTCACGTTCTCGTAAACGTAATTGCTAAACGAGGAAGCGCAAGAGTGACAGCGGAGTGACTTACAGTATTTTCCCGATTGAATAATATTTCTTACTTAAAACTCATTAAAGCGGAGTGTACATAAAAAGACGTATAAATAATATATTCTCAAAAAATTAAGTAAATAGTAAATAGATGTAAAAGCCAATGGTTTCATCGGAGCCGTTATAAATCGTCAAAGTTTTGTATTAACAAGCATTAGATTGATTCTAATAGACATGACAAATGAATACATAGTGAAGGCAGAGATACACGGCTTCGTTGTAACAACCTCATTTGTGATGCAAATATAGTGTGCCGGTAAATCAAATGGTCGTGACAGTATGACTGAAGAGACTATTCATAAAGTAATTAAAATAAAACATAACAGAGTTACGCAATGCAATTATGGTTCGGTACCTCATCTATTTTGGACGTTCCGTTAAAAAAGCTATGAAAAATCATGCGGACTTGACGATCCGAGCGATAAACGAGCTGCGAATAATATCGAAGGACGAATTAAAATACAATTCGGAACTGTGGAAACAGCGCGCTGATATGACATTAAGAGAAGATTACCCATCTCTTTATCACACACCCGCGAGCGGGATGACTACAAGAGTATCGGTTAAAACGTGAGAATATGAGAGGAAACGTACATAGCGATATTTTTTAGGGGTCATGCCCCCTGGGGCAAACAGTGGAACAGAGGGCTTGGGCCCGACCTGTTCTGAGATACACAACAGCCAGGATCACGCTATAGCCAAACTCACGCCTCCCCCTACATTCGTTCAGCAATGCTACAGACACCTCAAGGTCAGCTGCTAAAATATCATAAGTATCTGTTACTTGTGATATACGCAGAAGACCGTATATCTATTTAAAACGAAAACTTGTATTTCATATATCGCGAAACTCTTCTACACTCTTGTTAAAGATTTTTCTGTAATTTACAGCTTGTTCGTGTGTTAAAGAGCATCTTGTAATATGCTGTTGTATCTTTTTTTTTTTTTTCAGAGTTCCGGTGTCGGCGAGGCGAGCGTCTATCACGCATTGGTTGTCATATTTCTGGAATTTTTTGCATGGGGACTGTTAACCATGCCTATTATTAGGGTACTGAATGAAACCTTTCCGGATCACACGTTCCTGATGAATGGCTTGATAATAGGAATCAAAGGAATCCTGTCTTTTCTCTCCGCGCCACTGATCGGTGCTCTCTCCGACGTATGGGGTCGAAAATTTTTTTTATTTATCACAGTGGCCTTTACATGCGCACCAATTCCCCTAATGAGCATTAATACGTGGTGGTTCTTTGCCATGATTTCCATCAGTGGCGTATTTGCTTGCACATTCTCAGTGGTGTTTGCATACGTCGCGGACGTGACGGAAGAAAATCAAAGATCACTGGCATATGGCTTGGTACGTGGTATATCATTTTTACGATTAGAATGACAATATTTGCATTTTAACGACCATTTTAATGTTTTTTTTTATAAGTAATAAAAATAATCTGTGATGATAATCTTGGTTATCTAACTTGTAAAATAAATTTTATTTCACTTGTTCCTCAGGTATCAGCAACTTTTGCTGCAAGTATGGTGATAAGCCCAGCTTTAGGTGCTTATATCATGGATATTTATGGAGAAAATCTTGCCGTAGCATTAGCAACAGCTATCGCAGTCTTAGATGTGTTTTTCATATTAGTGGCTGTACCTGAAAGTTTGCCTGAAAAAACACGTCCACCAGCACCTATATCATGGGAGCAAGCTGATCCGTTTGCTGCTCTTGGAAAGGTAATATATTTATATGTATATATACACATACTCTATATATATATATATATACATATTTTTTTAATAAATTGTAAAAAATATGTAAATTTACTTTGCAGGTTGGAAAAGATCATACTATTTTAATGCTGTGTGTTACCGTGTTCCTGAGTTACCTTCCTGAAGCGGGACAGTATAGTTGTATATTTGTTTACTTAAAATATGCTATGGGCTTCTCTAATCTCATGGTAGCAATATTTATCGCCGTTGTGGGCATCCTGAGTGTGGGAGCGCAGATTGTATTAGGACCCTTGATGAAAACACTCGGTAGCAAACATACCATAATGCTCGGTCTGTTGTTTGAGATGTTACAGCTCATGTGGTATGGATTCGGCTCGCAAACATGGTAAACCATTTTTTCATTTGCATTGTAGCGATTTGATGTATTATCACCCTATTAATAATACATAAAAAATTTCAATAAATTATTGAATCAATTAAATAATAAGAGTTAAGTCTGATGTCAAGCCTTCTATTTCAAGGATGATGTGGGCTGCTGGAGTACTTGCTTCTGTATCAAGCATTACATATCCCGCAATTTCCGCATTCGTGTCCATGCATTCAGACGCTGATAAACAAGGATTGGTACAAGGTATGGTAACTGGGATGCGTGGTCTCTGCAACGGACTCGGACCTGCTATGTTCGGCGTCATATTTTATCTTTTTCACGTTGATCTTAACGACGACACCCCCAATCTCCCCTTGAAACCGTTCGTGGACGAAAACAACAGAACGGGAACTAGTACACATCTTGACATAATGCCTCAGGTACATACATTATATTTGCAGGTAAGCATAGTTTCTTTTTGTTAGCCTATCTGTTTTCTAAGTTTTATATATACGACATTGAAGTTGTTTATTAAAAAGAAAAAAATCGATATGTTTACGTATATATAAATGTATAAGAAAAATGTTGTGTCGATTTAAATAAAAATAAAAAAGTTAAATTGAATTTTCAGCTCGTACCGGGGCCGCCGTTCGTGTTTGGTGCGTTACTTGTGATCTGCGCGCTGCTAGTAGCCGCATTTATTCCTGAATCAAATACGATGTCAACAGGATCGTTGCATCATCCATCCACTTCCCGGAGGCCCTCCGGTAAATACGCATATCAGAAATGTACGTTACAGGTTGTCAAGTATGCTAAAATGCCAAATATCTTTATGGTGATGGGATTCATCGAAAATTATTTTAATTGCTACTTCTATTGACTTTTGTTGAATAAGCACAATCAAACTTATATAAGCTAAAAATTTTACTTATGAAAATCATTATTATATAGCTAAAGTTTTAAGAATGTTTTATTTATTGTATTGCATAATATAAAGCTTAAAGCGCTTGTTATTTTTAGGTTTGTCCTTGGACGTTCATTATGAAGCAGACCGAGTAGGAAGTGGAAGAGGAAAGATCGGTCCGCTATCACCACTAGTCGACAATTGTAATTCCGCCGCGCTATAATGTCTATTGAAAAATGTAAACCAAGCCATATAACACTCGACGAGAATATACTTTAGCCAAGCGGTAAAAACTTCACCCTCAATTGAGAGGTGAAGAGGTCGTTACTATGAAGTACACCTGACTCGCAATCAGGCGACTGTAATAGAGTTGTCTATATTGTATTATACTATTTGTTTAAGGCAGTAACTAAGCTTGATTTTAGGAACTTATCGATGGAACTTAATGTTTAGGTTGTGACAAATTTGCACAAGCAGTGCTTGTGCGATAATACCGTGGGTTGATCTCAGAGTCGAGTTTAATCGTACGACAAGCGTGTTATGTTGTGGAAAAAACGTAACATTGATTTAGATCTTCCTTTTCAAGATTCTAGCGCCGACTATTAAATCAGAAGTCAAATCAGATAGATGATTAATTTTACGCCAAGTAAAATCATTGACTCTTTTACGCAGCTCGCCAACGGCACAAAACGATACATCGGTGAAAATTGAAAAAAAAAATCCGTATTTTACTAGATTTATATACCTTGAATATTAATCCTTTGATGATTAATACTTTGATGTCGTATCCTTTTCTTTTGTTTCTAATTTATGTTACCACTTTTTCACATCAAATGCTAATGTAAATTGCGCAATGTATTTTTGCATCTCCGTACATTCATAGCACTAGGAACTAGCTTTTACACATTCCTTGTAAGCATAATTTTTGCATACAAAAAGCAGCATTAATTGACAATTGAAAAGGATGCAAATTCTTTAAATCGTATTTTCTTTTTGTACAGGTATGATATATAGTAATTACCTATCATTCTTGTATATCATACACCATATAATTTAGCAAATATTTATAGATCGTGCGACTTGTTTCCTTCTGCACAAACTATTTATTTTAATACTTAGAAACTACGAATATAACGAGAAAGGCCTGAATGCTAGGAACAAGTTATACAAAGTGATAGTTTGTCATTCAAAGACAATGGTAGACGTTATGAGTAAAATGAAATATTAATTATTAATTGAGAATCAATAGTTCTCTTAAATTATGTGTGTTATAATCGGAGTCACATTGATGTTAAAACGAAAAGAAACGTTTTACAATAGAATAGAATCTTGTATATATTTTGCTTCTATTTTACAAAAATATCAAAACTTTTAGGAAAAATCTGTTTTAATACAGTGGCATTGATTTATATACATATAAAATTTTGATTGTGTTTAAACTTTAAGTAATGCGATTTACCTTTGATTCGTGTTCTTAGTATGTTTATATAAAATAGTATGTTCACACAAATAGAATCATTTAAAATTACCTTGTAGGAAACGACAAGTAATTTTTAGTTACTATAATGGATTGATCTTAAAATCATTGAACTCTTAAATTTGATTTGTCTCGATAAAAGTCAAAGGATGATTAATGACATATGCAAATTAATTGAAAATAATAACAATAATACACCCTTATCACAAATTACAAACCTCTTGATTCTTGTTTCGTAATTTTTGATATTTGTACACGATTGTGATTATCTTCCGAAGAAATTCCAAGTTACATCAATTATTTGATGGATATTTATTGGATGATATTAACACTGAATCGTTTTATAAATAAAAATAATAAATATGTATTTTATACATATTTAATATTAACTCATTTTTTATATACGTCTGTTCGAAACAAAACAATTTACTAGATATTGAAGATTTCAGTCAATATGGCTCATAATCTTTGTCGAATGTATTAAAATTCGTGCGTTTTCTAGAATCTAGCTGTATTACAGTAAAGTATTACAGGACGAAGTAGAAATTGTGAGCAGGTGTAAACAGTGCAATTGCAGTTCTATAGTTTCCGTTTGTATTTCCTTAGAGTTACTTACGAACTCGCTCTCGTACACTAAGAAGTAAATATTTACGCAACTGTATTATAAATATACAAAGCAAACAGGAAGATTATAATATTAAGGATAAAACATAGAAAATAAGTCTTAACTCTATCATGAGTTAAGTAATTGTATATGTATAATGTACGATGAATGCATTAATAAAAAGTGATTATTTTTAAGATAAATAAAAGTATCATACTTGAAAATCTCACATTTATACAAAATCCTATCTTAAAATTGCCGTGTTACCTGCGTTGAAGCCCGCGTTTCATATGATGTGATTTATGTGAATTTAAATATTTTGACAATTTAATGAAAAAACTTTTATTAAAGATTTCATTATTTTATATACAATATGTAAATATTTAAATATTTCAAATTTAAATTATTCATATTTATATTAGAGTGACAAATACTTTCTATGAATAAATTGGCATTCCACTAATCAGATCAAATCTGACTTTTCTGTCTTTTAACATCTTTTAATATTAACATCTTTAATATTACATTTATATTTATTGTACTTATTTCGTTGCAATTATTCCATAACATCTGGGAGACAGTGTTGGATCAAACAAGCGTATTACAGCAACCTCAGAACACTGGATATTATTTTGTAGAAATATTACTCTATCCAACATGATTGCCGCTTCCACTACTGAGCTCATATATATTCTCAACATTTGAAAGAGACGCAACTTTGGCTCGAAATGCATGTGATCTTGATATATTTGTTGCAACACGTAAGCGGATGGTATCTAAAATCGTACATTTTGTAAAATTTCCGTTACATCAAAACAAATGAAGAGATAAGTCAAATACAGATTTAACACGTACCTGCTTCTTATCCACTCCGATTTTGGATAGTGCACACTTTGCGTAATCCGCGAAATTATTCAACGGTCCACCACGACCTACTTTAGCGTTGTAATATCCTATTAACAATATTAAATAAATAGACATGTATGATAGAGAATAAATAAATATTAAAATTTTTGGTCATCGAGTGGAATCTTATATATGCCTAATCATTTGTACGTTATACATATATTTACTTATACAAAGCTGATTACTATATTCGATCTTAAAACGTAGTTTTGTGTTAACGTTGAAAATGTAACATCGCGTTATTAAATTGAGGCATAATATCTCATTCAATGATCGAAAATGTATCAATATTTAAACATATTTATGTTTATATCATCTGTACTGACCCATTGAATGTAGGATAACTTGCAGTACGGCTCTGTAAAATAACGAAGGAGAAAGATTCTTATTACGTCTACTTCTTTCGATAGACTGTTGAGCCAACATTCTGGCATTTTTAGTGAAATTCCAACGTCCGCTCAACGTTTCATCCGCTAAATGATAACAGCATGGGACCACAAGAAGCAAATTAATGTCCGTCGCACGTAAGAAGGCTTTGATTGCAGAATGCACAAGCATTCCGCATGTGTGCAATCCTGTCAAAATGAGATTTCTGTTTACGCTCCAATCGGGATAACACGTATTCACCACTTTGTTATAATTGGTCGTGTCGTCTAACTCTTGAACTATATATCGCACCTAAAAGAGATAAGACAAAAACATGAGAGTATTTTATAACGTTACAATCATAATAATTATACAATTGAATACATGTTTTTTTATAAACCTTCGTTAGCGATCGTTTCCTTTTTTGAATCTTTTCCTGACGATTTATCGCACCCTTGTGACAAACTTGTGACGAATCAATTGCCAATACAGGGATATTAAAATGTTCTGACAGATATGTCGACAAATACGCTTTCCCGGCTCCGGCGTCTATCACTAAACTGCGAGTGCAAAGTGCTATTTCGGCAATAACTTTCCCAAGCACCTCGATTTCGTGTGACTTCTTTGTATTCATAAGCTCAGACTTCGGACAGACGAGTTCGTTTTCGAGCAAACGTTCCTTGGAAGACTGCGGTAACAGCTTTGGCAAATCGTCCACGCGCGCAACAGCTGGGCATGATTCTAAAGAAAGCGATCTCGTTAACTGTACGAAATTACTCAATTCTGAATCGGTATTGTCCTCCGCCCAGATATCGTCGCTCGTATCAATATTCTCGAGCTCCGATCTAAGTTTCTCCGGCAAGCACTTGTCCCATAATCCTTCAGTAATAAAGTCAACTAAATGACAGTCTATCAACTCCCGATAGACATCGATGAAATCCAACGCTTTCTCAAAGTGCTGATTATACCCCGCCATCGTCGCGCGCTTAAAATTCAAGTCTATCTGTCTCCGGATACAGCGGACTGATTTTCGCTAGCGAACAGAATTTGGCATATTTGAACTTGATATCCTCCATAGCTTGCAGAATGTCCAGATTGTCATCCTGGTGGTCCGGAAGGGTGCTACGAATATCCGTCAGCAGCTTCTTGGCTATGGTCACCGCTTTCTCGCATTTAGCGTCATTACTCTGTAAATAGTGCTCCAATACTCCGCTGTAATATCCTAATTGCGCGGCGATCACGCTGGCTCTGTGGTAACCGAGGTGGTATCCCTTTAACAGCCCTTCCCTGCCGCTCTTATAACCCTTCTCGTAGCCGTCTTCTGCTGCGATTTCTTCCGCGAACAATAAATCCTCAAAGGCTCTATTTACATCCAGATCCTTCTCGTCCTGGGACATAATTGTGTTAACTGAAAAAGACAATCAGCTGACAAACACGTTTACTGCAACGTCAATATTTACATCTATATTAGCTGTGAAAAGTAAATAGAGTAAGCAGAGTGGATACTAAATAATTGTAAAAGTATTTTTCCTGCGTGGAATGTAATGACACGTACAATCACAGATTATACGCGTCACTACATTCCGTCACACAGGAAAAATATTTTTATAATTATTTAATATCCACTCTGCTTACTCTATTTACTTTTTGCAGCCAATTGCTTAACACAAAAGAGTCAATAAACGAAACTGTTGTAAGAAGAAAAAAACAGCTTGTTACTCGGCTGCTGCGCAAAAATAGGGTAATAAAGCAAGGTAAATTGCGATACTTATTGGAGTCTATTGTCTATTGTCTATAGAACTACAGATGTATATAGATTAAGTAATTGTGATGCAGGGACACGCGGGCGTGTCGGCGATGCCAACGAGTAATTATTATACATGGGCTGTCGTAAGAAAAAAAAGCGCCAAAATCTTCTCGATCTCTTCTCTCGAAATGCACTCAACATGACGTAAATATTCAAACTTTTTTTCGCGAAAACTAATCAAAACTTACGCGAGCATGCGGCAATGTGTGCGGCAGAGTGAGGTTATACTAGGTTATACGAACATATGACGCCGTTTTGAAACGGCAACAGCAGTTGTGTCGGCGTTACGTGACAAGCGCAGAGACATAAATACAGATGTTGCAGTAAAATTGTTTGTCAGCTGATAAAACTAATTGTGTTCAACTTTAATTTTCTCTTCTACCTGCGTCAATCTCGACGAGAGATTAGAAAGATGACGGACGAGCGGAATTTTCGTTCGCAGTATTACGAAAAGGTTATGACCCCAAAATCCACTTGTCCCCTTCGTAATCGTAGCAAAAAATTATTTACTGCTTACATGTTTCCCGTCAGATCGCCGCGTAATTTATGAATATCATTGCTTTTAAATGGCAGGTTGGTTTTCGCAGCGTGGAGGAAAAGAAGTCTCTGGAGATACTGTTGAAGGAGCGTCCGCTCGACAAGACGAAGCTAAAGCAGTTTTGCTTAAGATTCACCGTACCTGCTATGTATAGAAACTTCCTATGGAAAGTCTTGCTCGACGTTGTACCAGTTTACCCGGAGAGCCAGGAGTTCGTGATGGCCCAGCGTAAGGCAGAATTTCAGGACTTGAAGGAAGCGCTGAGAGTCACGAAGATCATAGACATTTGTACAAAGCAGCATCTAATATTCCTAGCAATGTGGCTGTTACGCAAAAGAAGAGTGAAAGTTGATATGGCTGCTCAGTTGGAATCACCATTATACAGGTTTACTATATTATTTAATATTATTTCAAATTTTTAAATCGAATATTTTTATTGTAATTTCTAATTGAAATCCAGAATTTGTCTCAATGAGACCAATTTCTTTTCTCTGTAAATATTGAAGGATGCCTCGGCTCTACAAATTCATAGACATATATTTTGTACGATGGCCAAAAGTAAATTATACTGCAACAGAATTTATCTATTCCAGAGCTATGAGCACAATGGCCGAGACAATGTGGCATGTGCTCGATGTTGAATTAAAAGAAGAGAAACTGGTGGATATGTATTGGATATCGTCCGGGCTTTTTGCGCACGTTGAGAAGCTGCAGAAAGAAGTGGGAAAATTGCAGGAATGTACGTATACCCTGTTGGAAAAGGAGGACGTGGAATTATACAAGCATCTTGTTAAAATCGATGCACTTCATAATCTTCCATACAACTCGTGGTTTTATTCGTGTTTCGCTGGCGTGATATGCAATGGATCTATTGCTAAGTACGTATGCTTATGTCATAAAAGATACAATTGTAATTGTATTAATCAGCTTGGATACTGGCAAAAATATATCCTTGCAGGATTATTAAAATATACTTGTTTATTTGTTGCAGAATATGGGATAAAATAACGGTTGGTGCATACCGAATTTTAGTATTCGTTGCCGTCGTTACGTTAACCACTTTGAGGCGATTATTATTGAGATGTGAAAATATAGATCAAGTATTAGATACTATTAATAATGTAAGACTACTAGTTAAAATATGATGCTATGATGCAGTGGACATATCTTCAGATTTTACAATGTTTGTTCTAGATAACAGAAGAAACGTCAGAGGTGATAGTCAATAAAGCAATTGAATCAATGCAACAAAGTGGAACAACTCAACAGGTTGACATGTATTTCACAAAGCACAGTTAAAGTGTGTTTTAAACCACATATTATAAAAATTGTATTCCACGTGTATTGTGCGACGAAGGTACTATTTATATTAAATTTGACCCTAGTTTTTTAAAAAACTCTCATGTTCAAATGCATACAAAAAGGGAGCTAATTTCTATCATCACTTATAACTTTAATATATGGACATTACATCCTGTGAAGTTGGCTTGAATCTATAATAAATTAAGTTTCGAATGAAAAAGGTATTTTGTTTATAATAATGATAATTTCGTTTGTAATTCCATCAAAAAATACAACTGTTTTGAAAAAAATCATTGATATTTATATTCAAAAAGTCATTTTTAAATTACAAAAATTATTTATCCTTATTTTGCCTATGTAAATTCATAAAGTCTTCCGTATGCTTCTATTTAGCCGTTTGTACACGTAGATATGAGAGTGTTATTACTGTTATTATCAGCGATAATACGTGCGACAAGGACAGCCGGATTGGGGGGGCAAGCAATAAGAATTGTGTTGTGTGTATGTGTGTAGCGTAAGAGGCATGTAGTGACGGTATCCTTCGACTCGTTGTACGATTGAGATAAATAACACATGAACTAGACAGAATCCAATCGTTCGCCAGTCTGACTAGTCGTTCGATTAACTCTAAGTACTGAGAATATGCTGACGGAGTTGCAGCCTATGTAAGAATATAACAGAATTTATACATTTTATTAATGTACAATTTTATTATAAATATTATAAAGAATTTTCTTTATAATATTTTAAAAGAAAATTTCTTTATAAACTTATTATAAGAAAAACTTTTATTATAATTCGAGAAGGAAAATTTTATTGCGAATAAAAAATAATTTTAGTGACAAATAACGTTTTTTTTAAGCTTTTAATATAAAATTTTCAATCAATACATTATTACTCATTTTAACAATTTACATGTAAACTGGAAATTTTTTCAAAAATAAAAACAAATGTAATTTAATTAAAATTTTTTGTATTAGTGTCGCCCTTAACGAATTAACAGACTATGGAAAAGTGAATAAATAATTAATTTAATGTATTAAAATCTAAAGATATTTGATTTTAAATTGCATGTAATATTTATATAATTGTTAATTTATATGACACGATTATATTGTGCATGAATTAATTTTAAAATTAATTCTTAATTTTTAAAATTTGATAAAAATTATCATTGACCACTGATAAAGCAATACACACTTTTGTACGCGAATCTCGAGCAAATAATGAAATTAATATTTCAGATGAATGTGACAGCTGTGCTCCAACAAACTTTCACTTTATTATAATTGGAAAACTAACAGCTGTCGCGAAGGCTGTGTTTCAATTTGCAGTAGGCCACTTAGTTCACGCTTCGAAGAATTCTAATATCAAGTTTCTCGGCCGTAGTATCAGTTTACCGCCGTCTTAATAAGAAAGTAACAATTTATACGATGGAATCATTAAAGAGGATGTTGCTAATCAAAAGATCGGCAAGAACGTTATTGTCGTCTCGTTCTCAGGTAATATTGTGTTGAATGGAAAATTCGTTCTATTTTTTTTGTTAAGAGATTAAGCATTATGAACAAAAAAAAACGGAACGAATCTTCGTCCGTTCGATCTAATATAATTAACTAATGCTAACTTTATGGTTTGATCATAATTTTACAATTACATGTAATATGTACATAAATTGGAAATACTCTATTCATCTATTCAACTTTTTATTATTAAAATATTTGAAAGAGATTATTTGTCAGCACTTTAAATACAGTCAGGATTAATTGACATCTTTTTTCTTTTTTAGCGCATTCCACAGTGCTATAGAACACTTACATCTCAACAAGTGTTCGATCGTGAATCTAAATATGGTGCTCATAATTATCATCCACTCCCCGTGGCTGTGTGCAAAGCTCAGGGTGTCTTTATGTGGGACGTCGAGGGAAAACGATACTTTGATTTTCTAAGCGCATATTCGGCAGTTAATCAAGGCCACTGTCATCCCAGAATCTACAAAGCGATGATCGACCAAGCGAAGACTTTAACTCTAACATCCAGAGCATTTTATTCTGATGTTTTGGGTGAATTCGAGGAATATATCACGAAACTTTTCAGGTACAAAGTGTTATTTTTAAGTCGCAGGTTCATATCGATAAGATATTGATATTGACGCAACGAGATCTAAAGTATAAGAGATCATTACGAAAGTAAATGATAAATGTATATATACGGTGTAATATTATTTCGGAAATCTAGTTATTTAATATACCAGAAGTTATACGAATTAGAATATGATATCAGAAAAATTGGATCTTAAACAAAGATCTGGATTAAAATAATATTTTAATCTTTAAATTCGGTTACAATTACAATCTAATAACTGTAATTCTAGCCAATGAAGATAACAATTCGTTTAATATTTTGCTTGTATCGTAATTGAATCACATATTTTCAAGCGGCAAAACAATTTCGTAGATGCTGCATATCGAATTCATTCATATTTAAAAAAATATCCATCCCTTCAGCTATGACAAATGGTTGCCGATGAACACGGGTGTGGAAGGTGGTGAGACGGCATGCAAATTGGCGCGCAGATGGGGATACTCGTGCAAGGGCATACCGCAGAACCGAGCAAAGATAGTGTTTGCGGAGGGCAACTTCTGGGGAAGAACTATGAGCGCCGTCTCCGCGAGTACCGATCCCAGCAGCTACGGCGGTTTCGGGCCGTTTATGCCGGGCTTCGAGATCATACCCTACGACGATCTCCCGGCGCTCGAACGGGCTCTCGCCGATCCAAATGTCTGCGCCTTCATGGTGGAGCCTATCCAAGGTGAAGCTGGCGTTGTAGTTCCTAAGGTAAGCTCTCGCGCGCGGACGTTCGCAAAAAAAATAAGGCACCTTCGATTTTTAATAATTGTCTTCGTTTCTTGGAAAAGGACGGATATCTGAAAGGAGTTCGAGAGCTCTGCACGAAAAACAATGTTTTGTGGATCGCGGACGAGGTGCAGACCGGCCTGGCGAGAACGGGGAAGCGGCTCGCGGTGGATTACGAAAACGTGACGCCGGATATCCTGATACTCGGTAAAGCCCTGTCCGGAGGATTCTATCCCATTTCCGGCGTATTAGCGAACGATCCCGTTATGCTCACAATCAAGCCCGGCGAGCACGGGTCCACTTACGGTGGTAATCCACTGGGATGCAAGATCGCTCTCGAAGCGCTTCGCGTTCTGGAGGAGGAGAAACTTGCCGAAAATGCGGAGAGGCTCGGTCACGTGTTGAGAAACGAGCTTGGCAACCTGCCGAAAGAGATAGTCACTTTGGTGAGGGGGAAGGGCCTCTTGAACGCCATTGTTATTAATGAAAAGATAAACGCCATGGATATTTGCTTGAAAATGAAGGAACGCGGGCTCTTGGCGAAACCGACGCATGGACACATCATTCGTCTGGCACCGCCGTTAGTCCTCACGGAGGAACAGTTACGCGAGTGCGTGGATATAATTTCTAAAACTATTCTCACGTACAAGTAACGGACATGTATTTTATCTTTACAATAGTATAAGTGTATACTGTATTACATTTTTCGAACAAAAATGTTAATAACGATTATGTTATAAAAATGCACGCACACAAACAATGATTGATACTCTATGCCCATGTAATTTTCCTAAGTTATCCAATATACGTATATATATAATTTTATTTTTTTTAAATGTGCAGTATCCGATTGCGATTTTTATCTTGACAATATTCATTAAGCAGAGTTAATCCATATCGCGTATACGCTTTCAAAAAAGTTCGTCACTTGATAGATCGAAATTTTATCAAATGACATACTGCAAGAGGTTGAATCGGTCACGAGTGCATTAACGTATATCAAATTTATGGATATTATTTATAAAACAGTCGAATGCTGCAACAAATACAATTATCATCGCTCACGACGATGTTCTATTCCGCAAGGAAATCCCGAATAAGCCACTTTTGTATGTAGTCGTATTATTATCTCACCAAAAATGTATAATTAACGTAGCAAACGAGTTCATTTCGGGTTATTAATAGCTTTGTACGATAATATTCTCTACGCAAATAATAATCCTAGTGCAATAACGCGGGAGATAATATGTGTTAAAAAACACGTGTAACTTGCAACCAGTATTTCCAAGTAATAATTCATTATATTTCATTTCGATTAACTGGTGTTACGTCGTAAAATTATACAGATTAAACATTTTAATAGACTTTGGTTTGTCGTTTGAAATTTTATTAAAATATATTAAGTATGATCACTGTCAAATTCTTAATAAAGTTTAAAAATCTGAAAAGTATAGCAATGAAAGAGTTTAATTACAAGTCGAGTGCAAAAGAATTAATTTTCTTTTGTTCATCGATATTCTATTAATATAAAAATGACTTGGATGGATTGTATTGTTTACAATCGTGGCTCGTTTACTTGGGCATACTGGCGCCTTTATTTATTAGTACTTTTTATCAGATACGGTTCCGTCTGTAGGGTATTTATTCTAAATCCCTCTGTCGCAATGCTCGTGTACAAACACGATTTCAGTAAATAAGTCATCGTATCCGTCGTATCTTTTGTCATATCTTCTTTCACTTTGATATATAAAAGCAAGATTGCTAGAATTGTCATCAGATGCCTACTTTCTGACGTCCTGCGCTCTTACTTGTGTTTAAAAAAAAAAAGGTTCGTAAATGCCAGTTATACAATTCTAGCAACATTGCAGCATTTCAACTGTATTGCAGAGTGAGGAGAAAAATATGGCCATGCAATCTGTAAGACAGAGATTCTTCAGCATCGTAAGAGAATCGGACAAGAGAAGATTCCTGAGTTCCCAGCAAGTGATCGATCGTGACAACAAGTACGGCGGTATACATTTCAAACCGCTGCCAGTTGTTCTTTCTCGCGGGGAAGGAGTCTATCTATGGGACATAAATGGAAAGCGCTACCTTGATTTCCTGGCAGGATTCTCGACTGTCAACCAGGGCCACTGCCACCCGCGTCTGGTGAAAGTAATGAGAGATCAGGCTGGAAAGCTGGCGCATACGTCAAGAGCCTTCTACTCGGAACCTCACGGCGAATTGGGAGAGTATCTGACAAAACTCCTGGGATGGGATCGATTTTTACCTATGAACACAGGTGAATTTGCTTTGAAAAAGAATTTTACTTTCGAAAACAATTAGCTTTGGTATCCCGACAATTATCAGATTTTAATATTACTTGCGATAAGTACAAGTTTCTTTATTGTAAAAGACAGAAGAGTTGGAGCATTATTCATTCTTTTTTTATAATATTGTAGGTGTCGAAGGAGGTGACACGGCCATAAAATTGGCCAGACGCTGGGGATATAGAGTTAAAAAAGTGCCGAGTGGTAAGGGTACCATTGTGTTCGCCAAGGGAAACTTCTGGGGCCGTTCATTAGCGGCCTTATCGGCTTCGACAGATCCAAATTGCTATACGGATTTCGGTCCTTATGTGCCTCTTTTCGAGAAGGTGCCATATAACGATGCGGTCGCTCTGGAACAAAAGTTTCAAGAGAATCCGAATATCTGCGCGTTCATGATGGAACCCATTCAGGGAGAAGCTGGCGTTGTTGTGCCGACTGTAAGTTAATACGAAAATAGATTATAATATTGTGCATAAACGCTGTTTTCTTATTGTAGAAGATCGCGCAGAGTATTCTTCCTTCCCCCGTTGATACTTGAGTATTAATATTATCTTTTTGTCAACAATATACATTTCTTTTATTTTACTCTGTTTAGGATGGTTATCTGAAACGTGTAAGAGAATTGTGCACGAAATACAACGTTCTGTGGATCGCCGATGAAGTGCAGACTGGTCTTTGCAGAACTGGCACGCGTTTGGCAATTGATCACGAAGGCTATAGACCGGATATACTTATTTTGGGAAAAGCGCTCTCCGGTGGGATGTATCCAGTTTCTGGTGTCCTGGCGGATGATCAGGTATCCCAAAAAGTTTCATTGCAATTATTAAAATAATTCAATAACGGCTATTCCGAGCGTTCCTTAATTTAATAAGTACTATTTAATATGTGTTATTTATAATATACTATTTACAAGACTTTATAAAATGTAAAATATTTTAATAACCATTATCATTAAATTCGAAAGTTCTTCTGAATTCCTTGAATTATTAATTGAAGTTTCACTTACGCGATAACGAGATATCTGCCGTTACGTAGCTCAAAAGAAATTGATATTAATCACTCGTGTGACACGATAAGGATCTTTAATCCAGGCTGATCATCTCTTTCCAGATAATGCTCTGTTTGGAAACGGGCTCGCATGGGAGCACCTTCGGTGGGAGTCCGCTTGGGAATAGAGTCGCTTTGGAGGCGGTTAAAATTCTAGAGGAGGAGAATCTAGCGGAGAACGCGAGGAGACTCGGAAAAATTCTGAAAGAAGAACTGGATAAGCTGCCAAAGGACATCGCGACGGAATTCCGTGGACGTGGTCTTCTGGCCGGTCTAGTGATAAACAAAGGTATCAACAGTCAAGAACAAATCACTGATTCAGCTGTATCGCTGATAAATTGTCAACAAATTGAAAACTTATTGCGCGATACGAAGATAAAATACTTGTTGATGCACGTAAAATTAAAATCATTATCTCGCAAAGTGTGACTTTATCTCATATATTTACTCATAATAATTGTGCGCGGCAAATGTATTGTAATATAATAGACAAAAGGACCGTATGTCGAATAACGTTATTTAACAAGAAATATTGAATTTTATTATGATACATTCAATGTGCTTTTTACTTACAGAATTCGCTGAGGGTTGGGACATCTGTCTAAAGCTGAGAGACGCTGGATTATTATCGAGACCCGCACATGGTCAAATCATTAGAATATCGCCTCCGTTAACAATCACGGAAGAACAATTACGAGAAGGAATAAACATTCTCATTACGGTCCTCAAAAGTTACAAATAAATTTAATATTTCACCACGATTGTAAGCATATTATTTGCGAAATAGATTACTTTTCGTTATCGTATATTATTCCACTTCAAAAAGAGTGTTTAAAATCTTAATTCTGAAATTCATAGATTTCTTGAAGAAGTTGTTATAAGAGAAAAAAAAACAGTTAATTATAATCACGTGCGAAAGAAAATTTTACAATTATAAAACATGTATTGCAATGTCCATTCATACATACGTCTATATGTACATAAATTATCTTAATATATCAATTCATCATATATAAATTATATATGCGATTCGTTGTGCTTCTTTAAATGTCTCGTCAGACTAAAAGACTGCGAAAACATTTGATTACACTGATTGCACTTATAAGTCTTTGTACCGGTATGTAAATTTAAATGCCGTTTCAAATGATTGGCCAGCTTGAATCTCTTTCCGCACAATCGGCATTGGTGTTGCCGCAGCGTGCCGTGCGAGGCTTCGTGGCTTTTAAGGTGACTCGATTGCGCGAATCTCTTGCCGCACAATTTACACGCGAAAGGCTTCACTTTCGTGTGAATTCGCAGATGCTCGACCAGATTGCCCTTCTGCACGAAGCGCTTGTCGCAATACTCGCATTTGTGCACTCTCGACGTTTTGTGCGTTCGCAGGTGCATCTTTAGATTGTAATTATGACTGAATTTCTTGTCGCAAATTTCGCATTGCACCAAGCCCCTTCCGGTGTGAAGTCTCTCGTGAGCTTTCAAATTTTTCAAAAGCCGAAAACGTTTGTTACACGTCGTGCATTCGTAGTCTTTGCTCTGCGTTGTGTTATCGCTCTTATTGTGGACCTTTACATGCTCCTCCAAGTACGACGGATATGAAAATATTTTATCGCACACTTTACACTGATGTACGTTGGTCTTGGTGTGCAATCTCATATGGGCGCTGAGCTTGCTCTTCGATGCGTAACCTTTGCCGCAGCTTGGACATTTAAACGGCTGCTGGCCGGAGTGAGACAGCTGATGAGCAAATAATTTGGACTTTTGCGAAAATTGCCTCGAGCATATCTCGCACTGATGCTTCTTAACGTGTACATCCTCCTCCGTGGTTTTTATGTCGAGAGGCTGCTTGTAACTGTCGTCGCTTGGACACCCGTGATACTCGATCGCGAGTTGCCGGTCTTTCCCGGGCGATTTTATGAATCTCAAGTTCTCGGCGATCGTCGACACGTCGTTCTCGGGATGCATCGCGACATTTTGCATGCGTTCCGAGCTGCTCTCCTGGACTCCGTCGAGATCGATATTTTCCGGGAAGTTTATATTCTGCATCCCGTCGGCGTCGTCCACGGTGGATCTGTGGTACGACAAGTTCTGGATAGGATTGTCGACGGAATGAATTGACCTCTCGTAGCTCAAGTTTTGCGGGATATTGCTGGAATTCTCGCAAATCTCTATGTTCTCATTGTCGCACGACATATCGACGCTCTCCGTACTGTGCGTAATATTGTGACTTATTAACTGTCTTCTATTGGTAAAAGTGTGATTGCACAAGGAACAGTGTAAGGCACAGGCAGCTCGACTCGAGCTCTCCTCGTTCGTCAGCGACATGGTGTGCATCACATTCGGTCTGACCAACGGAGATAATTGCGTACTTGGAATATTGTCGTTGGCAAAGTTCGAGCCGACATGAGCGAAATTAAGATACGGATTCTGAGATTCCACGATGTGCATATGTTGCATGGGTATGTTGTCCTGAATAAACGGCAAGTGCAGCCGGTTGTGGGCGCAGAGCTCCTGGTAATTCATGAACACCGCGCCGCATTCCACGCATTTCAGTGTCTTGTGAGAATTTTGCACGGGCATGAATCCTTGACTCTGCTGATTCTGATAAAGCTTGCAGCCGGAAACGGTGGCGTACGACGTCAATCGAGATACCTGTGTTCGAACATATCTTGATTGTAGCGTTATAAACATACATATATATGTCGCAGTGAAAGCGTAAAGGTACCTACTCATAGACGCGTCATAATTTATAGCAATCTTTTTTTATCGGAAACAGTTGCAATTTTTGGTCCTCGGGGCGATGAATTTATGAACACTGACGACAAATGCGATGACAGATAAATTCAACTGTAAACGCGTCAAACGCGACAGTGCCAGAAGTCACTTACCCAGGCAGAAATGATCGGTCCATAGACCTCGATTCGACGTTTCTAAACATTGATTCAATCGGTCTATAGATATCGAATCGACGTGCATGGACCGGTTATTTGTGCCTTGATTATACTTAATCTAGCTATTTCTCAAATGACGCGCGTATGAGTGGGTACCTCAAAAATTCCTCTACCTTCAACGCCGCTTGCCTCAAGGCCCGGTCAGCGGCGCGGCATTGCTCCCGGTACAAAAGGGCCGACTCCGCTCTGGTGACGCAACGGTCGCACATCTTTTCGGGCAAGCCGTCTCCCTGCCAGACCTACGAGCAACACCCACGCGTGAGAGACACACGCAAGCTTTAATCCTCCGCCAAACATTTACATTTGAACGGTGAGATAAGTAAATGCATGCTGTTTGCGCTTACTTCCAGACAGGAGAGAGATCGTAATTTAGCGGCGAGCGAGGAGCCGGCCGGTCCCACGAACAGGCATACCATCTTGTCGCCGTCTTCCCGTAGGCAGGTGCGACACAATTTGCTGATGTTCTCGCTGTCGATCTCTTTCGTGACTATAAACATCTCTCCGCCGTTTTGATAAACCTAAATATATCGGCCCAGTCTCGGTTTTTTTTTTTACAGAGAGCAGGTATCTTGTCGACCCAATTCTTTTGACGTATTACCTCTGGTCGTGTGTCTCACTCGTTCGTCTCACAAGTCATGTTCTTGTTGTTCCTTGGATCTCTCTCGTCGTTTCTGTTTTGACGTTTCGTGTCGTCCATGCGGCTGTCAAATTTCATTTCGTCGTGTTTCGTCCACTCCGCACGAGAGATCGCCACTGTCGCCGCGCGAAACGTCTCATTGTCTCACAGCTGATCCCAGATAACCAAGCGTGCGATACCGCACAAAATACTACTATCGTACTGGTATTATACTGCCACGAGATGGCGGCGTACGGCGTAACTGTACGGTAACAGTACAAAAAGTATACATGATATTATGATACAAGCAGTACAGCGTATCATCACTGTACCTGTACTGCATATTGTTTAATACAATATTTTATTATA